>NC_061513.1:202137658-202170615 GCF_022539505.1 Lolium rigidum
TCAAGTTGGTCCTTGTTGGATATGTGGAGAACAACCTTTATGTGGTTAACCTCTCGAAAGAGAGCCCCTCTCCCTCCACATGTCTAATGGCGACCAAACATGACGAAGGTTGGCTGTGGCATTGATGTCTACGGGAGCTTCTATTCTTGTAGACAGTGTTGGGCCTCCAAGAGCAGAGGTTTGTAGAACAGCAGCAAGTTTCCCTTAAGTGGATACCCAAGGTTTATCGAACTCAGGGAGGAAGAGGTCAAAGATATCCCTCTCATGCAACCCTGCAACCACAAAGCAAGAAGTCTCTTGTGTCCCCAACACACCTAATAGGTGCACTAGTTCGGCGAAGAGATAGTGAAATACAGGTGGTATGAATAAGTAGTAGCAACGGCACCGAGAAAAGTGCTTTGCCCGGGACGGTAAACAAGCGGTAGTAACGCAGCGGTAGTAACGCGATAAAACGGTAAACAAGCGGCGATAGCGATATTTAGGAACAAGGCCTAGGGATTAGACTTTCACTAGTGGACACTCTCAACATTGATCACATAACGAGAATAGATAAATGCATACTCTACACTCTTGTTGGATGATGAACACATTGCGTAGGATTACACGAACCCTCAATGCCGGAGTTAACAAGCTCCACAATAATGCTCATATTTTAGTAACCTTTAGTGTAAGATAGATCAAAAGACTAAACCAAGTACTAGCATAGCATGCACACTTTGTCACCTTCATGCATATGTAGGAGGAATAGATCACATCAATATTATCATAGCAATAGTTAACTTCGCAATCTACAAGAGATCATGATCATAGCATAAACCAAGTACTAACACGGTGCACACACTTGTCACCTTTGCACACGTGCGGGGAGGAATAAAACTACTTTAATAACATTGCTAGAGTAGCACATAGATAAATTGTGATACAAACACATTGCAATCATAAAGAGATATAAATAAGCACCTCACTATGCCATTCAACGGTGAATAAGTATTACGTGAAATATAGCCTAAGAGACCCACACGGTGCACACCTTGTCACCTTTACACACGTGGGACAAGGAGTCTCACGGAGATCACATAAGTAAAACTCACTTGACTAGCATAATGACATCTAGATTACAAGCATCATCATATGAATCTCAATCATGTAAGGCAGCTCATGAGATTATTGTATTGAAGCACATAGGAGAGAGATGAACCACATAGCTACCGGTACGGCCCCGAGCCTCGATGGAGAACTACTCCCTCCTCATGGGAGCGGCGGCGGTGATGAAGATGGCGGTGGAGATGGCAGCGGTGTCGATGGAGAAGCCTTCGGGGGGCACTTCCCCGCTCCGGCGGGGTGCGGAACAGAGACTCCTGTCCCCCGGATCTTGGCTTCGCGATGGCGGCGGCTGCGGAAGGTTTTCCGTATCGTGGTTCTTCGCCTCGGGGGTTTTCGCGACGGAGGCTTTATATAGGCGAAGAGGCGGCGCGGGAGGGTCGAAGGGGTGGCCACACCATATGGCGGCGCGGCCGGGGCACGGGCCGCGCCGGCCTATGGTGCAGGGGCCCAGTGCCCCCCTCGCGGTCCTTCTCGGGTGTTCCGGATGCTTCCGGTGAAAATAGGAACACGGGTCTTCGATTTCGTCCGATTCGAGAATATTTCGTTACTAGGATTTACTGAAACCAAAAACAGCGAGAAAACGAGAGCGGCACTTCGGCATCTTGTTAATAGGTTAGTTCCAGAAAATGCACGAATATGACATAAAGTGTGCATAAAACATGTAGGTATCATCAATAATATGGCATAGAACATAAGAAATTATCGATACGTCGGAGACGTATCAAGCATCCCCAAGCTTAGTTCTGCTCGTCCCGAGCGAGTAAAACGATAACAAAGATAATTTCTGAAGTGATATGCCATCATAACCTTGATCATACTATTTGTAAACATATGTAGTGGATGCAGCGATCAAAACAATGGTAATGACATGAGTAAACAAGTGAATCATAAAGCAAAGACTTTTCATGAATAGTACTTCAAGACAAGTATTAATAAGTCTTGCATAAGAGTTAACTCATAAAGCAATAAATCAAAGTAAAGGTATTGAAGCAACACAAAGGAAGATTAAGTTTCAGCGGTTGCTTTCAACTTGTAACATGTATATCTCATGGATAATTGTCAACATAGAGTAATATAACAAGTACAATATGCAAGTATGTAGGAATCAATGCACGAGTTCACACAAGTGTTTGCTTCTTGAGGTGGAGAGAGATAGGTGAGCTGACTCAACATAAAAGTAAAAAGAATGGTCCTTCAAAGAGGAAAGCATCGATTGCTATATTTGTGCTAGAGCTTTTATTTTGAAAACATGAAACAATTTTGTCAACGGTAGTAATAAAGCATATGAGTTATGTACATTATATCTTACAAGTTGCAAGTCTCATGCATAGTATACTAATAGTGCCCGCACCTTGTCCTAATTAGCTTGGACTACCGGATCTTTGCAATGCACATGTTTTAACCAAGTGTCACAATGGGGTACCTCCATGCCGCTCTGTACAAAGGTCTAAGGAGAAAGCTCGCATTTTGGATTTCTCGCTTTTGATTATTCTCAACTTAGACATCCATACCGGGACAACATGGACAACGGATAATGGACTCCTCTTTAATGCATAAGCATGTGGCAACAATTATTATTCTCATATGAGATTGAGGATATATGTCCAAAACTGAAACTTCCACCATGAATCATGGCTTTAGTTAGCGGCCCAATGTTCTTCTCTAACAATATGCATGCTCCAACCATAAAGGTGGTAGATCTCTCTTACTTCGAGACAAGACGGACATGCATAGCAACTCACATGATATTCAACAAAGAATAGTTGATGGCGTCCCCGAAACATGGTTATCGCACAACAAGCAACTTAATAAGAGATAAAGTGCATAAGTACATATTCAATACCACAATAGTTTTTAAGCTATTTGTCCCATGAGCTATATATTGCAAAGGTGAATGATGGAATTTTAAAGGTAGCACTCAAGCAATTTACTTTGGAATGGCGGATAAATACCATGTAGTAGGTAGGTATGGTGGACACAAATGGCATAGTGGTTGGCTCAAGTATTTTGGATGCATGAGAAGTATTCCCTCTCGATACAAGGTTTAGGCTAGCAAGGTTATTTGAAACAAACACAAGGATGAACGGTACAGCAAAACTCACATAAAAGACATATTGTAAACATTATAAGACTCCATACCGTCTTCCTTGTTGTTCAAAACTCAATACTAGATGTTATCTAGACTCTAGAGAAACCAAATATGCAAACCAAATTAGCAAGCTCTAAGTATTTCTTCATTAATGGGTGCAAAGTATATGATGCAAGAGCTTAAACATGAGCACAACAATTGCCAAGTATCAAATTATCCAAGACATTTTAGAATTACTACATGTAGCATTTTCCAATTCCAACCATATAACAATTTAACGAAGAAGAAACTTCGCCATGAACACTAAAAGATAAAGCGAAGAACACATGTGTTCATATGAACCAGCGGAGCGTGTCTCTCTCCCACACAAGCATTTATTCAAACAAAAACAAAAACAAAAGCACACGGACGCTCCAAGTAAAGTACATAAGATGTGGCCGAATAAAAATATAGTTTCAAGAGAAGGAACCTGATAATTTGTCGATGAAGAAGGGGATGCCTTGGGCATCCCCAAGCTTAGACGCTTGAGTCTTCTTAGAATATGCAGGGGTGAACCACGGGGCATCCCCAAGCTTAGAAGCTTTCACTCTCCTTGATCATAGTATATCATCCTCCTCTCTTGACCCTTGAAAACTTCCTCCACACCAAACTCGAAACAAACTCATTAGAGGGTTAGTGCATAATCAAAAACTCACATGTTCAGAGGTGACACAATCATTCTTAACACTTCTGGACATTGCTCAAAGCTACTTGGAAGGTAATGGAACAAAGAAATCCACCCAACACAGCGAAAGAAGCAATGCGAAATAAAAGGCAGAATCTGTCAAAACGAACGGTCCAGTAAAGACGAATTTTAAAAGGGCACCAGACTTGCTCAAATGAAAATGCCCAAATTGAATGAAAGTTGCGTACATATCTGAGGATCACTCACGTAAATTGGCATAATTTTCTGAGTTACCTACGGAGAAATAGACCCAGATTCGTGACGAGCAAAGAAATGCTGGAAGCTGCGCGAGTAATCCAAATCTAGTATTTACTTTACTATCAAAGACTTTACTTGGCACAACAAAACATAAAACTAAGATAAGGAGAGGTTGCTACAGTAGTAAACAACTTCCAAGACACAAATATAAAACAAAGTACTGTAGCAAAATAACACATGGGTTATCTCCCAAGAAGTTCTTTCTTTATAGCCATTAAGATGGGCTCAGCGAGTTTTAATGATGCACTCGCAAGAAATAGTAGTTGAAGCAAAAGAGAGCATCAAGAGGCAAATTCAAAACACATTTAAGTCTAACATGCTTCCTATGCATAGGAATCTTGTAAATAAACAAGTTCATGAAGAGCAAAGTAACAAGCATAGGAAGATAAAACAAGTGTAGCATCAAAAATTTCAGCACATAGAGAGGTGTTTTAGTAACATGAAAATTTCTACAACCATATTTTCCTCTCTCATAATAACTTTCAGTAGCATCATGAGCAAACTCAACAATATAACTATCACATAAAGCATTCTTATCATGAGTCTCATGCATAAAATTATTACTCTCCACATAAGCATAATCAATTTTATTAGTTGTAGTGGGAGCAAATTCAACAAAGTAGCTATCATTATTATTCTCATCAAGTGTAGGAGGCATAGTATAATCACAATAAAATTTACTCTCCATAGTAGGTTGTACCAAAAGACCACTATCATTATAATCATCATAAATAGGAGGCAAAGTATCATCAAAGAAAATTTTCTCCTCAATGCTTGGGGGACTAAAAAGATCATGAAAACCAGCTTCCCCAAGCTTAGAACTTTCTACATTATTATCAACAATGGTGTTCAAAGCGTTCATACTAATATTACTACCGAGCATGCAAATAAGATTCCATAGGTTTTTTAATTTTCGCATCAAACAATCCATGTTTTAAATCAGGAAATAGAATAAGAAGCTCATTGTTGTCCATTATGCCAAACTAGTGTAAACAAGAAACAAAAAGATGCAATTGCGGGATCTAAAGGAAATAGCTTCGAGCACAAACACAATGGCGCCGGAAAAGTACTGTTACACAGGACCGGAGTATGAGTGCCTTTTACCTTTCCTCCCCGGCAACGGCGCCGAGAAAAGTGCTTGATGTCTACGGGAGCTTCTATTCTTGTAGACAGTGTTGGGCCTCCAAGAGCGAGAGGTTTGTAGAACAGCGGCAAGTTTCCCTTAAGTGGATCACCCAAGGTTTATCGAACTCGGGGAGGAAGAGGTCAAAGATATCCCTCTCATGCAACCCTGCAACCACAAAGCAAGAAGTCTCTTGTGTCCCCAACACACCTAATAGGTGCACTAGTTCGGCGAAGAGATAGTGAAATACAGGTGGTATGAATAAGTAGTAGCAACGGCACCGGAAAAGTGCTTTGCCCGGGATAGTAAACAAGCAGTAGTAACGCGAGCGGTAGTAACGCGATAAAACGAGTAAACAAGCAGCGATAGCGATATTTAGGAACAAGGCCTAGGGATTAGACTTTCACTAGTGGACACTCTCAACATTGATCACATAACAGAATAGATAAATGCATACTCTACACTCTTGTTGGATGATGAACACATTGCGTAGGATTACACGAACCCTCAATGCCGGAGTTAACAAGCTCCACAATAATGCTCATATTTTAGTAACCTTTAGTGTAAGATAGATCAAAAGACTAAACCAAGTACTAGCATAGCATGCACACTTGTCACCTTCATGCATATGTAGGAGGAATAGATCACATCAATATTATCATAGCAATAGTTAACTTCGCAATCTACAAGAGATCATGATCATAGCATAAACCAAGTACTAACACGGTGCACACACTTGTCACCTTTGCACACGTGCGGGAGGAATAAAACTACTTTAATAACATTGCTAGAGTAGCACATAGATAAATTGTGATACAAACACATTGCAATCATAAAGAGATATAAATAAGCACCTCACTATGCCATTCAACGAGTGAATAAGTATTCGTGAAATATAGCCTAAGAGACCCACACGGTGCACACACTTGTCACCTTTACACACGTGGGACAAGGAGTCTCCGGAGATCACATAAGTAAAACTCACTTGACTAGCATAATGACATCTAGATTACAAGCATCATCATATGAATCTCAATCATGTAAGGCAGCTCATGAGATTATTGTATTGAAGCACATAGGAGAGAGATGAACCACATAGCTACCGGTACGGCCCAGAGCCTCGATGGAGAACTACTCCCTCCTCATGGGAGCGAGCGGCGGTGATGAAGATGGCGGTGGAGATGGCAGCGGTGTCGATGGAGAAGCCTTCCGGGGGCACTTCCCCGCTCCGGCGGGGTGCGGGAACGAGAGACTCCTGTCCCCCAGATCTTGGCTTCGCGATGGCGGCGGCTCTGGAAGGTTTTTCGTATCGTGGTTCTTCGCCTCAGGGTTTTCGCGACGGAGGCTTTATATAGGCGAAGAGGCGGCGCAGGAGGGTCGAAGGGGTCGCCACACCATATGGCGGCGCGGCCAGGGCCTGGGCCGCGCCGGCCTATGGTGCAGGGGCCCGGTGCCCCCCTACGGTCCTTCCCGGGTGTTCGGATGCTTCCGGTGAAAATAGGAACACGGGTCTTGATTTCGTCCGATTCCGAGAATATTTCGTTACTAGGATTTACGAAACCAAAAACAGCAAAAAACGAGAAGCGGCACTTCGGCATCTTGTTAATAGGTTAGTTCCAAAAAATGCACGAATATGACATAAAGTGTGCATAAAACATGTAGGTATCATCAATAATATGGCATAGAACATAAGAAATTATCGATACGTCGGAGATGTATCAGGCATCGTCGCCTTGGTCATGTCAATATGAGAAATCTTAAACAACTCCTAAAGGGTGAGCACATTGTTGGACTAACCGGCATTTCTTTTGAGAAAGATCGTGTATGCAGTGCATGTGTAGCTGGAAAGCAACTCAAGAAGAGACATCATATCAAGAGCATCGTCACCACGTCTAGGCCTTTGGATCTCCTTCACTTGGATATCTTTGGGCCATCACATTATGATACTCTTGGTGGGAGCAAGTACGAACTTGTCATTGTTGATGATTACTCAAGATACTCTTGGGTCTTTCTCCTTAAGTCTAAGGATGAGACCCATATAGAGTTCATCATCTTCGCCAAGAAGGCTCAACGAATGTATGAATCTGAGATCAAGGCGATAAGGACCGACAATGGCACCGAGTTCAAGAACTACACTATGCAATAGTTTGTTGATGATGAGGGCATCAAGCATGAGTTTTCAGCTCCATACACCCCTCAACAAAATGGTGTTGTTGAAAGGAAGAACCGGACTATTATTGAGATGGCAAGAACTATGTTGAGTGAATTCAATTCACCCCATAACTTTGAGGGAGAAGCCATCTCTACAGCCGTCCACTACTCCAACCGACTCTTCCTTCGCCCCCTACATAATAAAACTCCATACGAGCTTCTCACAGGTAACAAACCTAATGTCATGTACATTTGTGTCTTTGGATGCAACTATCTTGTTAAGAACAATAAAGGAAAGCTCGGTAAATTTGGAACTAGAACTATAGAGGGCACATTTGTTGGTTATGCGGAGAACTCCCACGCCTATAGATACTACAACAAGTCCACTGGGCTATTGAAGTATCTTGTGACGTGGTGTTCTTTGAGGATAATGGCTCCCAAGTGGAGCAAGTTGTTCCATGTGTTGCATGTGATGATGATCCTTCTACTGCCAACAAGCTTATGGGCATTGGACACATCCGGCCCACAAAAGTTCATATTTATGATCAAAGTGATGAAATAGAAGTATCAAGCTCAACCCAAGTGGAGCCTAGCTCAACTCAAGCTGAACCATCAAGTGCAGCTCAAGACTTATCCTCTACTCAAGATGAGCCACATTGCGAAGAACAAGAAGAAAACCCTCAACCCACTGAGCAAGACCATGATGGTGATCAAGAAACATCCTCAACTCATGTTCAAGCTCAAGTTGTCCCTCATGATCGAGTACTAGCAAGAGATGAATTTGTTGATCATGAAGGAACCATTCGGAAGATCAAGGCTGCTACAAGGGCAAGTGACATGAAAGTAGATCAAGTCCTTGGTAGCATCTCAATAGGAGTGGTAAATCGTAGACACCATGCATTACTTATCACTTATTGTCAACACCATGCTTTTGTGTCTAGTTTTGAGCCACTCAAGGTACATGAAGCCTTGGTTGATCCGGATTGGGTAATTGCCATGCAAGAAGAATTGGAGTGTTTCACTCGTAATGAAGTATGGTCTCTAGTTGAGAGACCCAAGGATCATCGCATCAATGTCATTGGGACCAAATGGGTATTCAAGAACAAGCAAGATGAGAATGGCATTGTCATAAGAAATAAAGCAAGGCTAGTGGCGCAAGGGTTTGCCCAAATAGAAGGTATGGATTTTGAGGATACCTTTGCGCCGGTAGCCTGTCTTGAAGCTATTCGTCTTTTGCTTGCATTTGCATCTTTCCACGATTTCAAACTATATCAAATGGATGTGAAAAGTGCATTTTTGAATGGTCCCCTAAAAGAAACTGCATATGTGGCTCAACCCCCGGGTTTCGAAGACCCACGCCGACCCAACCATGTGTATTTACTCCATAAGGCACTCTACGGTCTCAAGCAAGCTCCACGTGCTTGGTATGAGTTCCTTAGGGATTTCTTACTACATGATGGGTTTTGCATGGGTACGGTCGATTCCACCCTTTTCACCAAGCGGGTTAAAGGGGTGGCTTATTTATATGTCAAATATATGTTGATGACATTATCTTTGGTGGAACTAACCCCAATCATAACAAAGCTTTTGAGCTATTGATGACTAGGAAATTTGAGATGTCCATGATGGGAGAGTTGAAGTTTTTCCTAGGCTTTCAAGTGAGGCAACTTGCAAAAGGCACCTTCATCTCTCAAGAAAAATATGTGAAGGACATGCTCAAGAAGTTCAACATGACCAATGCAAGCCCAATGAAGACACCCATGCCCGTGAAGGGACAGCTTGGCTCATGTGAAGGTGAGAAGGATGTGGATATAAAGGTATACCGTTCCATGATAGGATCATTGCTCTACCTTTGCGCTTCTAGGCCGGATATCATGTTAAGTGTAGGGATGTGTGCTCGTTTTCAATCTGCTCCTAAGGAGAGCCATTCGATGGCGGTCAAACGGATTCTAAGATACCTTGTTCTTACTCCTACTCTCGGGCTGTGGTATCCAAAGGGGTCAACCTTTGAACTCATTGGCTATTCGGATTCCAATTGGGCCGGTGATAAGGTTGATCGGAAGTCTACCTCTGGGGCTTGCCAATTTATTGGCCTATCATTGGTGAGTTGGTCATCCAAGAAACAAAACTCCACCGCCATATCCACCGCCGAAGCCGAATACATATCCGCGCCATCTTGTTGCACTTAGTTGTTATGGATGAAGCAAACCTTGAAAGACTATGGTGTGTCTCTTGGTACGGTGCCTCTTCTATGTGACAACAAAAGTGCAATAAAGATCGCCAATAACCCAGTTCAACACTGTCGCACGAAACACATTGACATTCGCCATCACTTCCTACATGACCATGTTGCCAATGGGGACACTGATCTCACTCATGTGGGGACAACGTACCAATTGGCGGATATTTTCACTAAGCCTTTGGATGAAACCCGGTTTGTAAACTTGAGAGGAGAACTTGGTATTCTTGATCCTTAAAACTTAGATTGAATAACTTCTTGCACTATATTCTTGCATTTAACTTGCTATTTAGCTTAGTTGTGCAACACATATGGGGATAGTCATCTTACCATGTCTTGGTATGATGCATACCTATGTGTGCAACATTAATAGAACCAATGTCAAAATATGGACCCAAGCATGTCTCTTCGAGGTCTCATGACATTTGCGCTTTCACATAAGGGGGAGAAATCCCCCGCCCTTTTATTTGCCTCTTATGCTATTTAGCCTACTCATCTTTTGAGGCCACATGATCTTAAGTGACATATCTTATCTCTTTGGTTTATGCTTAATTCGAAACCATGCTCATTGTTGCAATTTGATCTTCTTTTTCCTACCAATGAGCATGTATAGAATCCAAACTGTCTCTAATCAAACCTACTCTATCCTTCATCTATGAATGTGCATGCTCGTCTTGAAACTTTAGCAAAAAGAGGTCGTTTTTGAAGTTTCGGTATCTGACCCGGCAGACCGGGTGCTGTACCGGAATTTCCGGTAGCCATCCCGGTCTGTCGGGCTGTGTACCGGGTGGGTCGGTAGCTGGTCCGTGGTACCGGGTTGAGTACCGAGTTCGTTCGGGAAAAGGGGGTACTTACTCCCTGGGAAGTTAGGGATACCCCTTGGATCCCCTTTCTTCCCCATCTCATCTCTCCACCATAGCCACCATTACCACACCTCCCTCCTCTCCAAGTGGTTGATTCAACCCTTGGAACTCCAGATCCATCCACTCCCCTTGCTCCCCTCATCATTTGGAGCATCTCCACCGAAGGGATTCACGATTGGTCAAGCCATTTGGGAGGAATTTGGATTTCCACCCACCAAAGCTTCCTCCATTAGAAGCTATTCTCCGCCAAGTTAGGGCAAGGAGAGCATGTCTTCGGGTAACTTCATCTTGTCTTCATCCCCCTCCTCAAGTGTTCTTTGTTTTTTGTTACCCAACATATGAACTTGAGGATTTAGGATTAGACCTTGTGCCATTAGGGAGTCAACCACTTCTATTCATGTCTCTCACTTCACCATGAGTTAGTTTTGCAAAAGTATTGAGAAATTTTTGGAGCAAACAAGAGAAAATACAAGTTGGAGATTTTTCCTCGATTTTTCGGTAGGTGACCCGGTGGACCGGACTACCTGCCGAGTTACCCGGTACCTGACCCGGTCCACCGGGTGCTGCTACCGGGTAACCCAGTATCTGATCCGGCCCTACCGGGCTCCCTGCCGAGTTTCTCTGTTAACTCCAAACGTTCACTTTTGCAAAACTTTCTTCGTCTTTGGCCTCCGTTTTTCTGGCTTGTACACTTATCCTTGCTGCTCCTCTATGCTCTCTTGTTCACAGGTGATGAGGCAAATGACTCGGACTTTGTTCCTCCAGAGACTCATAGGGGCAAAGGACCCATGGTTGAGACAGGTGGCAGTCGAGGCACTGGCCGTAGCAAGAGGAAGGCCAAAAGAAATAAGGCCCCAACTCCTAGAGCTAGTTCCGGGGAAGATGCATATGAAGAGTTTGCTGAAGAAGTTGAGCGGTATGATCCCAACTATGTTCCCCAGGTTGATCTGAAGACATGTGAGTTGCACATTTGGACCAACCTGCGGCAGGATGACCCATATGTGAATGACGATCAACCGTTCACCGAAGATAGACGCTTTTGGACAAGAGCCCAATTTGCCATGTGGGAACAGTTTTATGAGCCAGCTGTGCCAGAACCATCTGTGAAGCCCAGACGCCTCAATGTTGAATTTCATAATATGCATAAGAATGATGACTTCAAGTATGTTGACATGGCGTGAAGAAGATGAATCTATGGACGCTTGTCACCATTGAGCAAGATTATATACCAGACCTTGTCAGCCAGTTTTTCTGCATAGCCTTCTTCCACCCCACACCTCAGAGGCACATCACTTGGATGACAGGTACACATCAGTGCAATATCTCCTATGACCAGTTTCAGACTGCCCTTGGATACACAGGAGATCTGCGTGGCGTCTTTCACATTCATAGTGAAGGGTCTATGCAAGATGCATCCATTGCCTTCTGCTACCCATCAGCCGCTCCAGTTCCTGCTATACCACAGATCACTGCTATGTACTACTTCTACAACACCACGGCCAAGATTTACCGTTGCACTATTGTCAGCAAGGGGTGTGACTCTGGGGCTTGCCGTAGGTATGCCAAGAATCTCATGTTTTACACCCATCCGAATAATCAGCAGAAGATTGATGTGCCAGATTTTATCTACCATGAGCTGAAGAGGGCAGTAGAGAAAAGGATGTTACCCAACTATGTTGCCTATGTCCAGCGTTTGCTTTGTGCGGCCGCTCCTGCCACTGCGTTGGTCGGGCGTCGTGAGCGGCATGCACTTGTTGACTTGCCACTTCGTCGTGATGCTCCTGAGGTTCCATCTATGGCCCCGGCTGCAGGTTACTCAGAGGGCGCCAAGAAGCACCGTCATGACCCCTTGATGGCCTCTAGCTCCAGCTCTGTGAAGCCCAAAAAGGGGGCTGCCAAGTTCTTCAAGAGTCTCTTTCAGATGTGCAAGCATTCCTATGATGTGAACTCCAAGGCTCTTCGGTTGGCTCAAAGCAACCGTGAGCTCATTGTTGAGGGCTCGTGGGCTCGAAGTGCCAGAGAATCCACCTGAGATGGCCCCTCTTCCTCATTTCAACTATCGAATGCCACCTCTCGATGATGCCATGTTTGCTGGACATAGTGGTGCTGACATTGAAGAAGAAGAGGAGGAAACTTCCGAGGAGTCCTAGTCTTCACCTTGATCGTCGATGCAGCTGTTCATCACTTGGGATGTGCTAGTACCCATCTCACTCTGTCTCTCCTTTTTGGTGTTCCGATGCCAAAGGGAGGAAGGGAGTAGAGTCTTAGTAGGTTTACGGGTTCCTTGCCGGGGTTTTTACGGGGTTCTCCGTATGCACAAGCCTTGGCTTTTCCACTTGATTCTTATTGGATTGTGCTACTATTTGCTACTTTCAGTTGGAACAATTTGCTTTAAATTTGTGTGATGGACAAGTATGTATTATGCTATGTATCTTGGATATCTATCTATGCTATGCTATATCTTTATGTCATAGATACCCTAGCTTTATCTTGTCCATGCCATGCTTGTTTTCTGAAGATATTGGGGGAGCTTCTCATATACTCTATTGTTGCACTTTGTATTCAAATGCAAATTCTCCAAGTGCACACATTATGGGGGAGCTTGCCTAATATATTATATGAAAACTGTTGTTTAAATTCATCATAATATCTTTGTATGACTCTAGCTCGGTTTGTCATCGTTAACCAAAAAGGGGGAGATTGTAAGGGTATTTTACCCTTAACCATTATTTTGGTTAACAGTGATACCGTTGCTATTGTGTGGACTAATGTTATCTACGAGTATATACACAGGTTTTAGTCCACATATGAGAATGCAAGGCGGCGACAAATGTTTCACTCGGGATACAAGGATATGAGGTGTTGAGAGACCCCCCAATTGTTGTTCTCAACTTGTGACATTGTGTTGGACATTTGTCTCTAGAGAGGAGTTCGCCAAAGTCACATGTACACATAATCTTCACACCAAAAATGGTGAGAGGAAGAAATGCTGAGGAGAAGAATATGTTCTGAAGCTCCAGGAAAACTCGGCAGCCTGCCCGACAGACCGAGTGCTGCTGCCGGGCAGCTCGGCAGCCAGCCCGGTCCACCAAGGTCGCCAGCCAGCCCGGTGTACTGGGTGCTGCTACCGGACTGCGAAGATGAACCAGAGCACAAGAGCTTCCGGCAGTCAGCCCGGTCCACCGGGTGCTGCTGCCGGGCTGTCCGGTATGTGGCCCGGTACCACCGGGTCAGCTACCGGGTGGCTCGACTCTGAAGTGAAAATGGCTACTTTTCCGGGACGACTATATAAGCCCCTTCTTCTTCCTTGAAGGGGTAAGGAGACCAGTGCAAAAGCTCAAGACATTTCTCTCTCTCTCTCTCATACTCCATTGTTGAGCTCCAAATCCTTCGGATCTCCCTCCTCCTCCACCCAAACTCAAATCCCTCGGGGAAAAGCTAGAGGAGGTCTTGATCTATAGTTCCACCAAGCGAAATCTTGTTCCCCCTTGTATTCATCAAGATACTTGCTCTCTAGGCTTCCTTGGAAACCCTAGGTGGGCAAGAGTGGTCCGGAAGCATCCGGGCTGTGGATTTGCTCCTGAAAGATTGTGGAGGTTTGGAGGCTACCTCAAAGTCTACCACAAGTGAGTGAGTTATTCCTTCGTGGGATAGGCTTCGGAGAATAGGGTGAGCCTTCGTGGAGTTGGGGAATCCTTCGTGGGACCTCCACCCCTCCAAACGTGACGTACCTTCTTGCAAAGAAAGGGAACACGGGAATAAACCCTCGTCTCCACGTGCTATTGGTTATCTCTAACCGAACTCCTTACTTGTGATATAATTGCCTGTGAGAGCCTTCGTGCTTGAGTTACTTGTATTATCATATAGTTTGCCTCACCTAGTTTTCATTAGGCTCACCTTTATATTCCGCAAAGCCTACTATTGCAAAGAAAGAATTCAAATTTGTAGAAACCTATTCACCCCCCTCTAGGTTTACCATCTCTGAACTTTCACATGCCCAGAAATCCGGCACTACACGCGAAAAATTGGTATAGCCCTGATTTCTTCCACGTCCATAGGAATAAAGCATTCCTCCAGCTTCGCTACATCCCATTGCCTTGTGCATTGATCAATAATGTCACTCACCTTCAACGGTGGATTTGGCACCTTAGAGGCAATTGGTCGAAGAGAGCAATCCCTCGGGATCCAGTTTTCATCCCATGCATTAGTACTTGTACCCGTACCAATACACCGTATTAGCCCTTGGGCTAGAAACTCTCTTCCCTCCACCATCGACCGCCAGACCTTGGATGGATGAGAGCCCAGATCAGCCGACAAGAAGTTTGTAGAAGGAAAGTACACTGCTTTCAGAATTCTCGCACTTAACGTGTCCGGGTTTTGCAAGATCCTCCACCCCTGCCGAGCTAGGAGAGCGAGATTGAAGAGTTCAATATCCCTAAAGCCCAAACCTCCCAGGTACTTAGGCTTTGTCATTTCTTCCCAAGCGACCCAACAAATCTTCCTTTTCCCATCTTTACTACCCCACCAAAAGTTCCTGATCAAAGAGTTGATGTGCTGACACAGTTCCTGTGGTAACTTGAAACATGCCATTGAGAATATCGGAATTTCTTGCACCACTGATTTTATAAGAACATCCTTACCCCCCACAGACAGACATTGATCAATCCAGCCTTGGATCCTCTTCCAAATACAATCCTTCAAGAACTTGAAAGCCCCAGCACAAGACCGCCCCACCTGAGAGGGCATACCCAAGTACTTTTCACTTAAGGGTTCATTCTGAACTAATATTACCTTCAGCTCCTCCTTAATCCCCTACGGACATTGCTTGCTAAAGAAAATGGATGACTTGTCCAAATTTATTCTTTGCCCCGAGGCTCGACAGTATGCATCCAAAGTATCCCGAGCATCATGTGCACTCTCCCCATTTCCTTTGATGAACAACATGCTATCATCAGCAAAAAGTAGTTGATTCACTGCCGGGGCAGTGGGAGCCACCATTAGACCTTGTAAGCTTGATGATTCACTTCTTGATTTTAAAAGGCACGAGAGGCCCTCTGTTGCCAACAAAAACAAATAAGGCGAGATCGGATCTCCCTAACGGATACCAGGCGAGGGCTTGAATTCTTCCAGCCTCTCTCCATTAAACAAAACTGAGAATGACACCGTAGTAACCATCCTCATCACCATATCAACCCATCTCGAATGGAAGCCCATCTTTATCATAATAGCACTTAAATACTCCCACTCCACACGGTCGTACGCCTTCCTCATATCAAGCTTGAGTACACAAAAACTGTGTTTCACCGCCTTATTCCTCTTCATGAAGTGCAAGCACTCATATGTTGTGATAATATTATCTGTAATGGGCCTTTCCAACACAAATGCTGATTGCTCATCCGAAATAATCATCAGTAACACCTGTTTTAGTCTATTAGCAAGGACCTTAGATGCAATCTTATATATAACATTACATAGACTGATTGGGCAGAATTGGCCTAGTTCCTCCGGATTGGCGACCTTTGGAATCAAGACCAAATATGTTTTATTAAAGGTTGCTGGATCATCCTCACCACGCAGCACCCTTAGCACAATGTTTGTAATCTCCTCTCCACACGTACTCCAATGACGCTGGAAAAAATGGGCGGGCAGCCCGTCAGGCCCCGATGCCTTGGTCGGAAACTGATACGCGTACATCACGCGTCCGTTGGGAACCCCAAGAGGAAGGTGTGATGCGTACAGCAGCAAGTTTTCCCTCAGTAAGAAACCAAGGTTTATCGAACCAGTAGGAGCTAAGAAGCACGTCAAAGGTTGATGGCGGCGGGATGTAGTGCGGCGCAACACCGAGGATTCCGGCGCCAACGTGGAACCCGCACAACACAACCAAAGTACTTTGCCCCAACGAAATAGTGAGGTTGTCAATCTCACCGGCTTGCTCGTAACAAAGGATTAGATGTATAGTGTGGATGATGATTGTTTGCGTAAAACGAGTAGAACAAGTATTGCAAGAGATTGTATTCAATGTAAAAGAATGGACCGGGGTCCACGATTCACTAGAGGTGTCTCTCCCATAAGATAAATAGCATGTTGGGTGAACAAATTACGGTCGGGCAATTGACAAATAGAGAGAGCATGACCATGCACATACATGATATGATGAGTATTGTGAGATTTAATTGGGCATTACGACAAAGTACATAGACCGCTATCCAAGCATGCATCTATGCCTAAAAAGTCCACCTTCGAGGTTATCATCCGAACCCCTTCCAGTATTAAGTTGCAAACAACAGACAATTGCATTAAGTATGGTGCGTAATGTAATCAGTAACTACATCCTCGGACATAACATCAATGTTTTATCCCTAGTGGCAACAACACATCCACAACCTTAGAACTTTCTGTCACTGTCCCGGATTTAATGGAGGCATGAACCCACTATCGAGCATAAATACTCCCTCTTGGAGTTAAGAGTAAAAACTTGGCCAGAGCCTCTACTAATAACGGAGAGCATGCAAGATCATAAACAACACATAGGTAATAGATTGATAATCAACATAACATAGTATTCTCTATCCATCGGATCCCGACAAACACAACATATAGAATTACGGATAGATGATCTTGATCATGTTAGGCAGCTCACAAGATCCGACAATGAAGCACATGAGGAGAAGACGACCATCTAGCTACTTCTATGGACCCATAGTCCAGGGGTGAACTACTCACTCATCACTCCGGAGGCGACCATGGCGGTGAAGAGTCCTCCAGGAGATGATTCCCCTCTCCGGCAAGGTGCCGGAGGCGATCTCCTGAATCCCCCGAGATGGGATTGGCGGCGGCGGCGTCTCAGGAAGGTTTTCCGTATCGTGGCTCTCGGTACTGGGGGTTTCGCGATGAAGACTATATGTAGGCGGAAGGGCAGCCTCGGAAGGGTCACGGGGGCCCCACACAGCAGGGCCGCGCGGGCCCCTCCTGGGCCGCGCCGCCCTAGTGTGGCGGCGCCCCGTGGCCCCACTCCGTCTTCTCTTCGGTCTTCTGGAAGCTTCGTGGCAAAATAGGCCCCTGGGCGTTGATTTCGTCCAATTCCGAGAATATTTCCTTACTAGGATTTCTGAAACCAAAAACAGCAGTAGAAACAAAGAATCGGCTCTTCGGCATCTCGTTAATAGGTTAGTGCCGGAAAATGCATAAATACGACATAAAGTATGCATAAAACATGTAGATATCATCAATAATGTGGCATGGAACATAAGAAATTATCGATACGTCGGAGACGTATCAGCATCCCCAAGCTTAGTTCTCGCTCGTCCCGAGCAGGTAAACGATAAAAAATATAATTTCGGAGTGACATGCCATCATAACCTTGATCATACTATTGTAAGCATATGTAATGAATGCAGCGATCAAAACAATGGTAATGACATGAGTAAACAAATGAATCATAAAGCAAAGACTTTTCATGAATAGTACTTCAAGACAAGCATCAATAAGTCTTGCATAAGCGTTAACTCATAAAGCAATAAATCAAAGTAAAGGTATTGAAGCAACACAAAAGAAGATTAAGTTTCAGCGGTTGCTTTCAACTTATAACATGTATATCTCATGGATATTGTCAATGTAAAGTAATATAACAAGTGCAATATGCAAGTATGTAGGAATCAATGCACAGTTCACACAAGTGTTTGCTTCTTGAGGTGGAGAGAAATAGGTGAACTGACTAAACATAAAAGTAAAAAAAGGCCCTTCGCAGAGGGAAGCATTGATTGCTATATTTGTGCTAGAGCTTTGATTTTGAAAACAAGAAACAATTTTGTCAACGGTAGTAATAAAGCATATGTATCATGTAAATTATATCTTACAAGTTGCAAGCCTCATGCATAGTATACTAATAGTGCCCGCACCTTGTCCTAATTAGCTTGGATTACCGGGATTATCGCAATACACATGTTTTAACCAAGTGTCACAAAGGGGTACCTCTATGCCGCCTGTACAAAGGTCTAAGGAGAAAGCTCGCATTTGGATTTCTCGCTTTGATTATTCTCAACTTAGACATCCATACCGGGACAACATAGACAACAAATAATGGACTCCTCTTTAATGCATAAGCATGTAGTGATGACCCACAAGTATAGGGGGTGTATCGTAGTATCTTCGATAAGTAAGAATGTCGATCCCAACGAGGAGCAGAAGGTGTTGACAAGCAGTTTCGATGAAGGATTCGCTGTAAATGCTCACAGACAAGTATTCAGGGGGTTTTGATGTAACAGATGAATAAAGTACGAGTAAGTAAAGTGCAAGAGTAACAATTGCAGCGAGTGGCCCAATCCTTTTTAGCACAACGGACAAGCCGGTTTGTTTACTTATAATGACCAAACGTTCTCGAGGACACACGGGATTTTAGTCTAGTGCTTTCGCTACATACGGCTAATTAATCTTCATTGTTTTGATAAGTGTTGTGTGGGTGAACCTATGCTAATGTACCGCCCTTCCTAGGACTAATACATACTTGTGATTATACCCCTTGCAAGCATCCGCAACTACAAGAAAGTAATTAAGATAAATCTAACCACAACCTTAAACTCGAGATCCTCGCTATCCCTCCCGCATCGATATACCAACGGGGGCTCAGGTTTCGTCACTCCGGCAACCCCGCAATTGGCAAACGAGTACAAGATGCATTCCCCTAGGCCCATAAAGGTGAAGTGTCGTGTACTCGACGTTCACACGACACCACTAGAAGAATAACACCACAACTTAAATATCATAACATTGAATATTACTCAACCATACTTCACTACTAGCATTTAGACTTCACCCATGTCCTCAAGAACTAAACGAACTACTCACGAGACATCATATGGAACATGATCAGAGGTGATATGATAATGAATAACAATCTGAACATAAACCTTGGTTCAACGGTTTCACTCAATAACATCAATAACAAGTAGAAATCAACACCGGAAGAGTTTCCCCTATCAAACAATCAAGATCGAATCCAAATTGTTACAGCGGTGACGAGGTGCAGCGGTGGAGACGGCGGTGATGATGATGGAGATGATGATGATGGTGATGGAGATGATGTCCAGCTCGATGACGGTGACGATGGCGTCGATTTCCCCCTCCGGGAGGGAATTTCCCCGGCAGATCTCAGCCTGCCGGAGAGCTCTTTTCTCTCTGTTGTTCTCCGCCCCGCAGAGGCGGCTGTGGCTCTTCGCAACGTACCCCTCGAGCTTAGGTTTTCGGGATGAAGGCATACGCGAAGAAAAGGAGGCGAGAGGGGCTGTGGGCCCCCCTCCTCACAGGGCGGCGCGACCAGGCCTTGGGCCGCGCCGGCCTATGTGGTGGGCCCACCTAGGGTCCCCTCTTCTCCCCCTTCTGGGTCCCTTCGTCATCTGGAAAAATAGGATTTTTCATATAATTTCCGTCAACTGTTGATCTTCCGAAATATTGCATTCTGACGGTGCTTTTTCCAGCAGAATCCTGGCTCCGGTGCGCGATCCTCCAATAATCATGAAACATGCAAAATAGATGAAATAACATAAGTATCATCTCCAAATATGAAATATATCAATGAATAACAACAAATTATGATATAAAATAGTGATGCAAATTGGACGTATCAACTCCCCCAAGCTTAGACCTCGCTTGTCCCCAAGCGAAACCGAACTCGGTAAACGGGACCACATGTTTATGGAGTGAAGAGTCGATAAATCAAATACGGACAAGAAGCATCATATTCATTCACACAAGACATTCTAGTAAACAACTTCCTTATATAACTCAACTTGAAATAAGTATAAGGTAATCACAAATAAAGGTGCATAAGAAATCATAGTTGGTGATGGCAAACTTTGTTCTTGGTCAGAGAACAGTTAATAGATTATACTTATCTATTGAGCAGCGCTCTCATGTTAAAGTTTATATGGCTTATCTTGCATACTCAATCATAATGATCATTGATAACTTTCAAAGCTATATTCATTCAGATAAAACTTGTACTAAACAAGGAAGAGTAAAAGACATGATGAAGCAAATCACAATATAATAGTTTGATCACAATAACTCAAATGCTTGCTTGAGATGGAGGGAAATAGGTTTACTGACTCAACACAATGTAAAAGACAGGCCCTTCGCAGAGGGAAGCAGGGATTAATTCATGTGCTAGAGCTTTTTCAGTTTTGAAATCATATAAAGAGAATAAAAGTAATATTTTGAGAGGTGTTTGTTGTTGTCAACGAATGGTAGCGGGTACTCTAACCCCCTTGCCAAACATACCTCCAAAGAGCGGCTCCCGTGAAGGACGTTATCTCTACCAGCAAGGTAGATCATCCCTCTTCTCTTTTGTTTACACATGTACTTTAGTTTATTTAAGGATGACACTCCCCCCAAAATTTGCTTACACAAGCCATGGCTAACCGAATCCTCGGGTGCCTTCCAACAATCTCATACCATGGAGGAGTGTCTATTGCAAAATTAAGTTGTTTACTGATGAATCAGAGCAAAACATGTGAAGAGAATTATTAATGAAAGTTGATTAATTGGGGCTGGGAACCCCGTCGCCAGCTCTTTTTGCAAAATTATAGGATAAGTGGATGAAGCCACTAGTCCATTAGTGGAAGCTGCCTAACAAGACTGAAAGATAAAACACCACATACTTCTCATGAGTTATAAAACATTGACACAAATAAGAAGTAATAAATTTTGAATTGTTTAAAGGTAGCACATGAAGTATTTGCTTGGAATGGCAGGAAATACCATGCAGTAGGTAGATATGGTGGACACAAATGGCATAGGTTTGGGCATAGGTTTGGATGCACGAGAAGCATTCCCTCTCAGTACAGGTCTTTGGCTAGCAAGGTTAATTAGCAAGCACAAAAGTTGAGGGAAACAAACGAATATAAATGTGATAGAAACAATCATGCATCTTTCTTGTAAGCACAAACAATTTTAACTTCGAATAATAAGCTATGAGCTAACAAGAAAGGAAGACAATGAAACAACTATATGTATTTCTCTTTTCTACTTAAACCTCAAGATGTTGTTGCTATTGACCAATGCTAAGTTTGCCAAAACCAAATAGATTTACTCAATGCTCCCAAAGTGGTACCAATACTAAAATCAAGATCAATCATATAATAGAGATTGCAAACTAAAATAAGGTGTGCAATATGTAAATGATAAGACTTCTCATTAATATTTCATATCGATAACTCACACCAAGGGATACATAGACAAACTAGAGGAGAGATACTTCCACACTGCAACCCATCTTATATGATAACTTCCCTACTCATGATATGACACTACTTGATAGTAAAAAGTAAAAGGTAGTGATGTTGTGATACCGCGGCACTCCCCCAAGCTTGGAACAAACCAAGGGGATGCCAATACCGATGATGAATTAATCCTTTGGCGATGGTGGTGATGAATTCCCGACAAGCTTCTCCACAAGCTCCTGAAGCTCATCAATCTTGTACATGAGGTTGCGGATCATCTCTGAATTGTGCTCGACGCGATTAAGAAGTATATCAAACGGCGAGTCCCAATTCTTTCTAGTTTTATTAACAGTCTTTTGCAAGATAGATTTAATTTCTCTATTTGATAGTTCTACTTGCCCACTAGTTTGAGGATGATAAGCGGAAGCAATTCTATGATTAATACCATATTTAGCAAGAGTTTTTCTAAAACCACCATGAATAAAATGAGAACCTCCATCTGTCATAATATATCTAGGCACTCCAAATCTAGGAAAAATAATGTCTAAAAGCATTCTTAAAGAGGTCTCACCATCGAGCACTTTTTGTAGGTATGGCTTCCACCCATTTAGTAACATAATCAACAGCAACAAGTATATGAGTGTTACCTTCCGAAGAGGGAAAAGGTCCCATGAAGTCAAATCCCCAACAATCAAACGGTTCAATAACAAGAGTATAATTCATAGGCATTTCATTGCGTCCGGAGATATTACCAACCCTTTGACATTCATCACAAGATAAAATAAACTTCCTTGCATCTTTGAAGAGAGTTGGCCAATAAAAACCTGATTGTAGAACCTTTTGCGTGGTTCTATCTCCGGCGTGATGTCCTCCATAAGCACTACCATGACATTTACTCAATATCTCTTGTTGTTCATATTCGGGAACACATCTTCGCAGAATACCATCCACTCCTTCTTTATATAAGTGTGGGTCATCCCAAAAATAATGCCTCAAGTCATAAAAGAATTTCCTCCTTTGCTGAACTGAAAAGGTTGGAGGCAAGTACTTTAACATCCCTAGGATAGGGCATCTTCTCAATAGCTTCAACTTTAGCTCTATCAACTTCAATACCTCTCTCGGAAATTTTATGTCCCAATACAATTCCTTCATTAACCATAAAGTGGCATTTCTCCCAATTAAGAACAAGGTTAGTTTCTTCACATCTCTGCAAAACTTTATCAAGGTTTCGCAAGCAACTATCAAAAGAATTCCCATAGACAGAAAAATCATCCATGAATACCTCTACAATACTCTCACAAAAGCCATGAAAAATAACAGACATGCATTTTGGAAAGTAGCAGGAGCATTACATAAACCAAAAGGCATACGCCTATAAGCATAAGTTCCATAGGGACAAGTGAAAGTGGTTTTCTCTTGATCTTTAGTTTTAACAGCAATTTGTGAAAACCCGTAATAACCATCAAGAAAGCAAAAATGAGTATTTTTAGATAACCTTTCTAACATTTGATCAATAAAAGGCAAAGGGTAATGATCTTTCTTAGTAACCTTATTAACTTTTCGATAATCAATGCACATTCTATAACCTACAACTACTCTTTGAGGTATGAGCTCATCATTATCATTAGGCACAACAGTCATTCCTCCTTTCTTAGGAACACAATGCACTGGACTAACCCATCTACTATCAGCAATAGGATATATAATACCAGCTTCAAGGAGTCTTAATACCTCATTTCTTACCACATCCTTCATCTTAGGAATTAGACGACGCTGAGGTTCAACAACGAGGCTTCGCATCATCTTCCATATTAATGGCGTGTTGGCAAATAGAGGGAGAAATCCCCTTCAAGTCATCAAGAGTGTAGCCAATAGCACCTCGGTGTTTCTTCAGTATTTCCAATAACCTTTCTTCTTCAAACTCTGAAAGCTTAGAACTAATAATAACATGATATATTTTCTTATCATCAATATGAGCATATTGAAGGTTATCAGGCAATGGTTTTAAATCAAAGACAGGATCTTCCTTTGGTGGTGGTGTTGTACCCAAATCTTCCACTGGTAAATCATGCTTAAGAATAGGTTGACGAAGGAAAATTTCATCAAGCTCGTCCCTTTCTTCCCTAAAAACTTTACTCTCACTATTCTCCAAATGCTGCTGCAAAGGATTACTAGGAGCAAGAGCAATAGATGCACACCGTTCAACTTTAAAATCACTATTAGGCGAATCAATTTTATAAGGAGTTTTGGTAAATTTAGAGAAGTTAAACTCATAAGATTCACCAGCAAATTTAGTCAAAATTTTCTCTTTCTTGCAATCTATAATAGCTCCACAAGTATTTAGAAAAGGTATACCAAAAATGATAGGACAATATTTACTAGCAGCAGAACCAAGTACCAAAAAGTCATCAGGATATTTAATCTTACCACACAGAACTTCCACATCTCGAATAATACCAATTGGAGAGATAGTTTCTCTATTAGCCAGCCGAATAACCACATCAATATCTTCAAGTTCACAAGAACCAATTTCGTGCATAATCTCCGTGTAAAGCTCATAAGGAATAGCACTAATACTTGCACCAATATCACATAAACCATAATAACAATGATCACCAATTCTAACAGATAGCATAGGAACACTAGCTTTCCTAGACTTATTAGGATGCGAAACAATATTAGAGGCATCTTCACAGAAAATAATATGACCATCTTCTACACTTTCAGTCACAAGATCTTTAACAATTGCAACAGCAGGTTCAACTTTTATTTGTTCTTCAGGTTCTATAGGTTTCTTTTCACTTTTATGAACCGCACTATTTATAACGAGTACTCCTTCATTTTAGCAGGGAAAGGAGTTTTTTCAATATAAGCTTCAGGAATAACATGATCAACAGTTTCAACTACAACATATTTATTTATAGATGAATCAATTTTATCTTTATACGGTTCATGATACTTATCAAAGTTCTTCTTAGGCAATTCATAATGAGAATCAAAAGCTTTATAAAGATTTGCAGCAACTTGAGAATCAAGACCATAAGTAGCACTCATATTACGATATTTATCAGTATCCATAAAAGCTTCAATGCATTTATAATCATAATTTATACCTGATTCTCTATCCTTGTCGTTCTCCCATCCTTCAGTATTTTCTTGGATCCGATTAAGAAGGTCCCTTTTAAACTCTTCCTTGTTGCGTGTAAATGATCCAGAACAAGAAGTATCCGAGCAAGGTCTTGTCTTGAAAAGAAAGTCTTGCATAGAAATTATCAATAATAATATTACCAGGAAGCTCATGAATGGGGCATTTGAGCATTAAAGACTTCAATCTCCCCCACGCTTGGGCAATACTTTCTCCTTCATGAGGACAAAAATTATATATGCGATTCCGATCTTTGTGAATCTCACTTGGAGGATAGAACTTAGAATAAAACCGGGGCACAATATCATTCCATTCAAGAGAATCCCCATTATCCAGTAATTTATACCAATGCGCCGCTTTACTAGACAGCGATACAGAGAATAGTTTCTTCCTCACTTCATCCATAGCAATACCTGCACACTTGAATAAACCGCATAATTCATGTAAGAACAGTAAATGATCTCCAGGGTGGACAGTTCCATCCCCTGTATAACGGTTACCCACTACACGTTCAATAATCTTCATAGGTATTTTGTATGGTATTTCTTCCTTACCTGGCGCCTCATCCACTACCTTTGCAGTAGTAGTAGATTTCCCAAATAAACACTCAAGAGAAGATCTCTCCATAATGAGTTATAGCAGCAGGCGGAAATAAAATCAGCACAAACAGTAGAAATTTCCCTTACCAATTCCACTTACCAATAGCGCTTCATTCCCCGGCAACGGCGCCAGAAAATAGTCTTGATGACACACAAGTATAGGGGGTGTATCGTAGTATCTTCGATAAGTAAGAATGTCGATCCCAACGAGGAGCAAAAGGTGTTGACAAGCAGTTTCGATGAAGGATTCGCTGTAAATGCTCACAGACAAGTATTCAGGGGGTTTTGATGTAACAGATGAATAAAGTACGAGTAAGTAAAGTGCAAGAGTAACAATTGCAGCGAGTGGACCAATCCTTTTTAGCACAAAGGACAAGCCGGTTTGTTTACTTATAATGACCAAACGTTCTCGAGGACACACGGGATTTTAGTCTAGTGCTTTCGCTACATACGGCTAATTAATCTTCATTGTTTTGATAAGTGTTGTGTGGGTGAACCTATGCTAATGTACCGCCCTTCCTAGGACTAATACATACTTGTGATTATACCCCTTGCAAGCATCCGCAACTACAAGAAAGTAATTAAGATAAATCTAACCACAACCTTAAACTCTGAGATCCTGCTATCCCTCCTGCATCGATATACCAACGGGGGCTCAGGTTTATGTCACTCCGGCAACCCCGTAATTGGCAAACGAGTACAAGATGCATTCCCCTAGGCCCATAAAGGTGAAGTGTCGTGTAGTCGACGTTCACACGACACCACTAGAAGAATAACGCCACAACTTAAATATCATAACATTGAATATTACTCAACCATACTTCACTACTAGCATTTAGACTTCACCCATGTCCTCAAGAACTAAACGAACTACTCACGAGACATCATATGGAACATGATCGGAGGTGATATGATAATGAATAACAATCTGAACATAAACCTTGGTTCAACGGTTTCACTCAATAGCATCAATAACAAGTAGAAATCAACACCGGGAGAGTTTCCCCTATCAAACAATCAAGATCGAACCCAAATTGTTACAGCGGTGACGAGGTGCAGCGGTGGAGATGGCGGTGATGATGATGGAGATGATGATGATGGTGATGGAGATGATGTCCAGCTCGATGACGGTGACGATGGCGTCGATTTCCCCCTCCGGGAGGGAATTTCCCCGGCAGATCTCAGCCTGCCGGAGAGCTCTTTTCTCTCTGCTGTTCTCCGCCCCGCAGAGGCGGCTGTGGCTCTTCGCGACGTACCCCTCGAGCTTAGGTTTTCGGGACGAAGGCATACGCGAAGAAAAGGAGGCGAGAGGGGCTGTGGGCCACCCTCCTCACAGGGCGGCGCGGCCAGGCCTTGGGCCGCGCCGGCCTATGGGGTGGGCCCACCTCGGGTCCCCTCTTCTCCCCTTCCGGCTCCCTTCGTCATCCGGAAAAATAGGATTTTTCATATAATTTCCGTCAACCGTTGATCTTCCGAAATATTGCATTCCGACGGTGCTTTTTCCAGCAGAATCCCGGCTCCGGTGCGCGATCCTCCAATAATCATGAAACATGCAAAATAGATGAAATAACATAAGTATCATCTCCAAATATGAAATATATCAATGAATAACAGCAAATTATGATATAAAATAGTGATGCAAATTGGACGTATCATGTAGCAACAATTAATGTTCTCATATGAGATTGAGGATATATGTCCAAAACTGAAACTTCCACCATGATTCATGGCTTTAGTTAGCGGCCCAATGTTCTTCTCTAACAATATGCATGCTCTAACCATTAAATGAGTGGTAAATCTCCCTTACTTCGAGACAAGACGGACATGCATAGCAACTCACATGATATTCAACAAAGAGTAGTTGATGGCGTCCCCAGGAACATGGTTATCGCACAACAAGCAACTTAATAAGAGATAAAGTGCATAAGTACATATTCAATACCACAATAGTTTTTAAGCTATTTGTCCCATGAGCTATATATTGCAAAGGTAAAGAATGGAAATTTTAAAGGTAGCACTCAAGCAATTTACTTTGGAATGGCGGATAAATACCATGTAGTAGGTAGGTATGGTGGACACAAATGGCATAGTGGTTGGCTCAAGTATTTTGGATGCATGAGAAGTATTCCCTCTTGGTACAAGGTTTAGGCTAGCAAGGTTATTTGAAACAAACACAAGGATGAACCGGTGCAGCAAAACTCACATAAAAGACATATTGTAAACATTATAAGACTCTACACCGTCTTCCTTGTTGTTCAAAACTCAATACTAGAAATTATCTAGACTTTAGAGAGACCAAATATGCAAACCAAATTTTAGCAAGCTCTATGTATTTCTTCATTAATGGGTGCAAAGTATATGATGCAAGAGCTTAAACATGAGCACAACAATTGCCAAGTATCAAATTATTCAAGACATTTTAGAATTACTACATGTAGCATTTCCCGATTCCAACCATATAACAATTTAACGAAGAAGATTCAACCTTCGCCATGAATACTATCGAGTAAAGCCTAAGGACATATTTGTCCATATGCAACAACGGAGCGTGTCTCTCTCCCACACAATGAATGCTAGGATCCATTTTATTCAAACAAAACAAAAACAAAAACAAACCGACGCTCCAAGCAAAGCACATAAGATGTGATGGAATAAAAATATAGTTTCAGGGGAGGAACCTGATAATATTGTCGATGAAGAAGGGGATGCCTTGGGCATCCCCAAGCTTAGACGCTTGAGTCTTCTTAAAATATGCAGGGGTGAACCACCGGGGCATCCCCATGCTTAGAGCTTTCACTCTCCTTGATCATATTGTATCATCTCCCTCTCTTGATCCTTGAAAACTTTCTCCACACCAAACTCGAAACAACTCTTAGAGGGTTAGTGCATAATAAAAATTCACATGTTCAGAGGTGACACAATCATTCTTAACACTTCTGTACATTGCACAAATCTACTGGACATTAATAGAACAAAGAAATTCATCCATCATAGCAAAAGAGGCAATGCGAAATAAAAGGCAGAATCTGTCAAAACAGAACATTCCGTAAAGATGGATTTTATTGAGGCACCAGACTTGCTCAAATGAAAATGCCCAAATTGAATGAAAGTTGCGTACATATCTGAGGATCACACACGTAAATTGGCATATTTTTCTGAGCTACCTACAGAGAGGCAGGTCGAAATTCGTGACGAGCAAAGAAATCATGTTTACGCGCAAGTAATCCAAATCTAGTATGAACCTTACTATCAACGACTTTACTTGGCACAACAAAGCACAAAACTAAGATAAGGAGAGGTTGCTACAGTAGTAAACAACTTCCAAGACTCAAATATAAAATAAAAATACTGTAGTAAAAACATGGGTTGTCTCCCATAAGCGCTTTTCTTTAACGCCTTTCAGCTAGGCGCAGAAAGTGTGTATCAAGTATTATCAAGAGACGAAGTATCAACATCATAACTTGTTCTAATAATAGAATCAAAAGGTAACTTCATTCTATTTTTAGGGAAGTGTTCCATACCTTTCTTGAGAGGAAATTGATATTTAATATTACCTTCCTTCATATCAATGATAGCTCCAACAGTTCGAAGAAAAGGTCTTCCCAATATAATGGGACAAGATGCATTGCATTCAATATCCAAGACAACAAAATCAACGGGGACAAGGTTATTGTTAACGGTAATGCGAACATTATCAATTCTCCCCAAAGGTTTCTTTATAGCATTATCAACAAGATTAACATCCAACTAACAATTTTTCAATGGTGGCAAGTCAAGCATATTATAGATTTTCTTAGGCATAACGGAAATACTTGCACCAAGATCACATAAAGCATTACAATCAAAGTCATTGACCTTCATCTTACTGATGGACTCCCAACCATCCTCTAGCTTCCTAGGAATAGAAGCTTCACGTTCTAGTTTCTCTTCTCTAGCTTTTATGAGAGCATTTGTAATATGTTTTGTAAAGGCCAAATTTATAGCACTAGTGTTGGGACTTTTAGCAAGCTTTTGTAAGTACTTTATAACTTCAGAGATGTGGCAATCATCAAAATCCAAACCATTATAATCTACAGCAATGGGATCATCATCCCCAATGTTGGAAAAAATTTCAGCAATTTTATCACAGGCAGTTTCAACAGTTTTAGCAGTTTCAGGCAATTTTGCACGCTTTGCACTAGGAGTAGTAACATTGCCAACACCAATTATTTTACCATTATTAGTAGGAGGTGCAGCAACATGTGGAGCATTAACATTACTAGTGGTGGTAATAGTCCAAACTTTAGCTACATTATTCTCTTTAGCAAGTTTTTCATTTTCTTCTCTTTCCCACCTACCATGCAATTCGGCCATCAATCTTATATTCTCATTAATTCTAACTTGGATGGCATTTGCTGTAGTAACAATTTTATTTTCAATATCCTTATTAGGCATAACTTTCGATTTCAAAAGATCAACATCAGAGGCAAGACTATCAACCTTAGAAGCGAGAATATCAATTTTATTGAGCTTTTCCTCAACAGATTTGTTAAAAACAGTTTGTGTACTAATAAATTCTTTAAGCATAGCTTCAAGTCCAGGGGGTGTGTTCCTATTATTGTTGTAAGAATTCCCATAATAATTACCATAACCGTTACCATTATTATAAGGATATGGCCTATAGTTGTTACTAGAATTGTTCCGATAAGCATTGTTGTTAAAATTATTATTTTTAATGAAGTTTACATCAACATGTTCTTCTTGGGCAACCAATGAAGCTAACGGAACATTATTAGGATCAACATTAGTCCTATCATTCACAAGCATAGACATAATAGCATCAATCTTATCACTCAAGGAAGAGGTTTCTTCGACAGAATTTACCTTCTTACCTTGTGGAGCTCTTTCCGTGTGCCATTTAGAGTAATTGATCATCATATTATCAAGAAGCTTTGTTGCCTCACTAAGACTGATGGACATAAAGGTACCTCCAGCAGCTGAATCCAATAGGTTCCGCGAAGAAAAATTCAATCCTGCATAAAAGGTTTGGATGATCATCCAAGTAGTCAGTCCATGGGTTGGGCAATTTTTAACCAAAGATTTCATTCTTTCCCAAGCTTGAGCAACATGTTCATTATCCAATTGTTTAAAATTCATTATGCTACTTCTCAAAGATATAATTTTAGCAGGGGGATAATATCTACCAATAAAAGCATCCTTGCATTTAGTCCATGAATCAATACTATTCTTAGGCGAGAGATAGCAACCAATCTTTAGCTCTTGCTCTTAATGAGAAAGGAAACAATTTTAATTTTATAATGTCACCATCTACATCTTTATACTTTTGCATTTCACACAATTCAACAAAATTATTGAGATGAGCAAGCAAGATCATCGAACTAACACTGAAAATTGCTCTCGCATAACAAGATTCGATGAGAGTAGGTTTAATTTCAAAGAATTCTGCCTTGTAGTAGCGAGTGGAGCAATAGGTGTGCATAAGAAATCATTATTATTTGTGGTTGTGAAGTCACACAACTTAGTATTTTTAGAAGTGGCCATTTTAGCAGTAGTAAATAAAGCAAACTAGATAAAATAAATACAAGTAACTAATTTTTTTGTGTTTTTGATATAGAGTGCAAGACAGTAAATAAAATAAAGCTAGCAACTAATTTTTTTTGTGTTTTGATATAATGCAGCAAACAAAATAGTAAATAAAATAAAGCAAGACAAAAACAAAGTAGAGAGATTGGATTGTGGAGACTCCCCTTGCAGCGTGTCTTGATCTCCCCGGCAACGGCACCAGAAAAGTAGCTTGATACGCGTACAACACGCGTCCGTTGGGAACCCCAAGAGGAAGGTGTGATGCGTACAGCAGCAAGTTTTCCCTCAGTAAGAAACCAAGGTTTATCGAACCAGTAGGAGCCAAGAAGCACGTCGAAAGTTGATGGCGGCGGGATGTAGTGCGGCGCAACACCAGGGATTCCGGCGCCAACGTGGAACCTGCGCAACACAACCAAAGTACTTTGCCCCAACGAAACAGTGAGGTTGTCAATCTCACCGGCTTGCTGTAACAAAGGATTAGATGTATAGTGTGGATGATGATTGTTTGCGAGAAAACGAGTAGAACAAGTATTGCAATGAGATTGTATTCAATGTAAAAGAATGGACCGGGGTCCACAGTTCACTAGAGGTGTCTCTCCCATAAGATAAATAGCATGTTGGGTGAACAAATTACAGTCGGGCAATTGACAAATAGAGAGAGCATGACCATGCACATACATGATATGATGAGTATTGTGAGATTTAATTGGGAATTACGACAAAGTACATAGACCGCTATCCAGCATGCATCTATGCCTAAAAATTCCACCTTCAGGTTATCATCCGAACCCCTTCCAGGTATTAAGTTGCAAACAACAGACAATTGCATTAAGTATGGTGCGTAATGTAATCAATAACTACATCCTCGGACATAGCATCAATGTTTTATCCCTAGTGGAAACAGACACATCCACAACCTTAGAACTTTCTGTCACTCGTCCCGGATTTAATGGAGGCATGAACCCACTATCGAGCATAAATACTCCCTCTTGGAGTTAAGAGTAAAAACTTGGCCGGAGCCTCTACTAATAACGGAGAGCATGCAAGATCATAAACAACACATAGATAATAGATTGATAATCAACATAACATAGTATTCTCTATCCATCGGATCCCGACAAACACAACATATAGAATTACGGATAGATGATCTTGATCATGTTAGGCAGCTCACAAGATCCGACAATGAAGCACATGAGGAGAAGACGACCATCTAGCTACCGCTATGGACCCATAGTCCAGGGGTGAACTACTCACTCATCACTCCGGAGGCGACCATGGCGGTGAAGAGTCCTCCGGGAGATGATTCCCCTCTCCGGCAGGGTGCCGGAGGCGATCTCCTGAATCCCCCGAGATGGGATTGGCGGCAGCGGCGTCTCTGGAAGGTTTTCTGTATCGTGGCTCTCGGTACTGGGGGTTTCGTGACGAAGACTATATGTAGGCGGAAGGGCAGCCTCGGAAGGGTCACGGGGGCCCCACACAGCAGGGCCGCGCCGCCCTAGTGTGGCGGCGCCCCGTGGCCCCACTCCGTCTTCTCTTCGGTCTTCTGGAAGCTTCGTGGAAAAATAGGCCCCTGGGCGTTGATTTCGTCCAATTCCGAGAATATTTCCTTACTAGGATTTCTCGAAACCAAAAACAGCAGAAAACAACAACCGGCTCTTCGGCATCTCGTTAATAGGTTAGTGCCGGAAAATGCATAAATACGACATAAAGTATGCATAAAACATGTAGATATCATCAATAATGTGGCATGGAACATAAGAAATTATCGATACGTCGGAGACGTATCAGAAACATCTGAAACAGGGTATCTCTCGCTTCTTGGCTAGTAACTGAAGCGATGAGTCCCTCGTTCATCTCCCC
>NC_061513.1:202170715-202254661 GCF_022539505.1 Lolium rigidum
CTTTTTACTAAGAAAGTCAATGGGGAGCTTTTTGTATGCCAACTCTATGTAGATGACATCATATTTGGCTCGACTAACACAAAATTCAATGATGAGTTTGCTATGTTGATGACAAATAGGTTTGAGATGTTAATGATGGGTGAACTCAAGTACTTCCTCGGGTTTGAGATCAAGCAAATGGGACAAGGCACCTTCATCAATCAAGCAAAGTATCTCCAAGACATGCTCAAGCGCTTCGACATGAAGGACGCCAGGGGGATTGGAACTCCAATGCATCTCAAGTGTCAACTCTCTCTTGACGAGACCGGCAAGGCGGTGGATCCCAAGCTCTACCGTTCGATGATAGGTTCGCTTCTTTACCTTTGTGCCTCTCGCTCGGATATAATGTTAAGATTTGGTATGTGTGCACGGTTTCAAGCAAGCCCGAAGGAAAGCCACGTTGTGGCGGTCAAAAGGATCTTTCGATATTTAGTTGATACCTGATACGTCCCAAACGTATCTATAATTTCTTATGTCCCATGCTACTTTTATGATGATACTCACATGTTTTATACACATTATATGTCATTATTATGCATTTTCCGGCACTAACCTATTGACGAGATGCCGAAGAGCCAGTTGCTGTTTTCTGCTGTTTTTGGTTTCAGAAATCCTAGTAAGGAAATATTCTCGGAATTGGACGAAATCAACGCCCAGGGTCTTATTTTTCCACGAAGCTTCCAGAAGACCGAGGGAGATACGAAGTGGGGCCACGAGGTGGCGACACACTAGGGCGGCGCGGCCCAGGCCTTAGCCGCGCGGCCCTTGCGTGTGGGCCCCTCGTGACACCCCCGACTCTACCCTTCCGCCTACTTAAAGCCTTCGTCGCGAAAACCCCAGTACCGAGAGCCACGATACGGAAAACCTTCCAGAGACGCCGCCGCCGCCAATCCCATCTCGGGGATTCGAGAGATCGCCTCCGGCACCCTGCCGGAGAGGGGAATCATCTCCCGGAGGTCTCTTCATCGCCATGATCGCCCCCAGATCGATGTGTGAGTAGTCCACCCCTGGACTATGGGTCCATAGAAGTAGCTAGATGGTTGTCTTCTCCTCATTGTGCTATCATGTTAGATCTTGTGAGCTGCCTATCATGATCAAGATCATCTATTTGTAATGCTACATGTTGTGTTTGTTGCGATCCGATGAATATTGAATACTATGTCAAGTTGATTATCAATCTATCATATATGTTGTTTATGTTCTTGCATGCTCTCCGTTGCTAGTAGAGGCTCTGGACAAGTTGATAATTGTGACTCCAAGAGGGAGTATTTATGCTCGATAGTGGGTTCATGCCTCCATTAAATCTGGGACAGTGACAGAAAGTTCTAAGGTTGTGGATGTGCTGTTGCCACTAGGGATAAAACATCGATGCTTTGTCTAAGGATATTTGTGTTGATTACATTAAGCACCATACTTAATGCAATTGTCTGTTGTTTGCAACTTAATACTGGAAGGGGTTCGGATGATAACCTGAAGGTGGACTTTTTAGGCATAGATGCATGCTGGATAGCGGTCTATGTACTTTGTCGTAATGCCCTGATTAAATCTCATAGTACTCATCATGATATATGTATGTGCATTGTTATGCCTTCTTTATTTGTCAATTTCCCAAGCCGTAATTTGTTCACCCAACATCTGTTTATCTTATGGGAGAGACACCACTAGTGAACTGTGGACCCCGGTCCAATTCTTTACATCCGAAATACAATCTATCGCAATTGTTCTTTACCTGTTCTTCACAAACAATCATCATCATCCACACTATACATCTAATCCTTTGTTTACTGACAAGCCGGTGAGATTGACAACCTCAACTGTTACGTTGGGGCAAAGTACTTTGATTGTGTTGTGCAGGTTCCACGTTGGCGCCGGAATCCCTGGTGTTGCGCCGCACTACACTCCGCCACCAACAACCTTCACGTGCTCCTTGACTCCTACTGGTTCGATAACCTTGGTTTCTTACTGAGGGAAACTTACTTGTGTGCGTATCACACCTTCCTCTTGGGGTTCCCAACGGACGTGTCAACTACACGCAGCAAGTAAAAGTTCTGGCGCCGTTGTCGGGGAAGTGAAGAAAAGTTACTCCACAAAGATTTCTAACTCCCACGACAACTGCACGCCAGCAATAAATTTCTGGCGCCGTTGCCGGGGAGATCAAGACACGCTGCAAGGGGAGTCTCCCACATCCAATCTCTTTACTTTGTTTTTGTCTTGCTTTACTTTATTTTATTTACTGCTTTGTTTGCTTCTTATATCAAAAACACAAAAAAATTAGTTGCTAGTTTTACTTTATTTACTATCTTGTTCTCTATATTAAAAACACAAAAAAATTAGTTACTTGCATTTACTTTATTTACCTTTTGTTTATTTCATCATGTTCCTCCTAAGTTCACTCTGAAAGACATACCGGTAGGACGAGGGTCTATAATTGGAAGAGATAATATAGAAGATTTTTTCACTCATGTTAGTACAGCTGAAGTTTTTGAAGATAGACACTTGGTAGAACTTGCTCCTACTTATGAAATTGTTGCTGCTTCTTTAGTACACATGTTGGAAACTAAATTTGTTAATCTCAATCCTATAATTCAACACATGTTTCTTACACTCTGTGATATGAAGGAAGGAGAAAAGAAAGATTTTGTCTTTGAAACCCTTCTTAAAGAATTTGGTGCTGTAGCAAGAGAGGCTAGAAAGGTCTTTATTAAATATAAGATGCTTGGCTCTTATACCAACTTTGCTAGTACCCTTGAAAAAATGGAAAAAGATAGAATAAAGTACACTAATAATGTTAATGATGGTGGGGAGATTAAGACACTGATACCTTGCAAGCTCCTAGGAATGCATGAAGCTCTAGAAAATAACTATGGTTGGCTTGTTCCTGAAAATTTGTTTGATGAGAATAGCAAGCCTAAGAGTAATGAAAAAGGAGCCTCCGAAACTTACATAGATAAGATACAATGCATAGTTGAGAAAACTCCAAACCCCTCTCGTTGATGCTTCATCTCTTGACAATACTTGATTCACACTTTCTGCGCCTAGCTGAAAGGCGTTAAAGAAAAGCGCTTATGGGAGACAACCCATTATTTTACTTCTGCACTTTGTTTTATATTTGAATCTTGGAAGTTGTTACTACTGTAGCAACCTCTCCTTATATTTATTTTATTGCATTGTTGTGCCAAGTAAAGTCTTTGATAGTAAAGTCAATACTAGATTTGGATTACTGCGCAGGAACAGATTTCTTGCTGTCACGAAATTGAGCCGCCCCTGCTGTAGAAAATTTATAAAAATCTGCCAATTTACGTGCGTGATCCACAGATATGTACGCAACTTTCATTCAATTTGGGCATTTTCATCTGAGCAAGTCTGGTGCCTCTAAAAAAATCGTCTTTACGGACTGTTCTGTTTTGACAGATTCTGCCTTTTATTTCGCATTGTCTGTTTTGCTATGTTTTATGGATTTCTTTGTTCCATTAACTTTCAGTAGCTTTGCGCAATGTCCAGAAGTGTTAAGAATGATTATGTCACCTCTGAATATATGAATTATGCACTGACCCTCTAATGAGATTGTTTTGAGTTTGGTGTGGAGGAAGTTTTCAAGGGTCAAGAGAGGAGGATGATACAATATGATCAAGAAGAGTGAAAAGTCTAAGCTTGGGGATGCCCCCGTGGTTCATCCCTGCATATTTTAAGAAGACTCAAGCATCTAAGCTTGGGGATGCCCAAGGCATCCCTTCTTCATCGACAACGTATCAGGTCACCTCTAGTGAAACTATATTTTTATTCCGTCACATCTTATGTGCTTTACTTGGAGCGTCTGTTTGTTTTTGTTTTTGTTTTTGTTTGAATAAAATCGGATCCTAGCATTCTTTGTTTGGGAGAGAGACACGCTCCGCTGTTCCGTATGAACACATATGTTCTTAGCTTTATCTTTAATGTTCATTGCGAAAGTTGAACTATTTCATTCATTGTTATATGGTTGGAAATGGAAAATGCCGCATGTGGTAAATGGTATAATGTCTTGAATAATGTGATACTTGGAAATTGTTGTGCTCATATAGATCATGTTTAAGCTCTTGCATCATGTACCTTGTACCCATTAATGAAGAACTACATAGAGCTTGTTAAAATTTGGTTTGCATGATTGATCTCTAGAGTCTAGATATTTTCCGGTTAAGGTGTTTGAACAACAAGGAGACAATGTAAAGTCTTATAATACTTACAATATGTTCATATGTGAGCTTTGCTGCACCTTTTATACTTGAGTTTGCTTCAAACAACCTTGCTAGCCTAGCCTTGTATTGAGAGGAATTCTTCTCGTGCATCCAAATCCTTGAGCCAAAAACTATGCCATTTGTGTCCACCATACCTACCTACCACATGGTATTTCTCTGCCATTCCAAAGTAAATTACTTGAGTGATACCTTTAAAAATTATATTCCTTTGTCTTTGCAATATATAGCTCATGTGAAAATAGCTTAAAAACTATTGTGGTGAAGAATATGTACTTATGTGTCTTATTTCTTAATAAGTTGCTTGTTGAGCGGTAACCATGTTTCTGTGGACGCCATCAACTTTTACCTTTGTTGAATATCTGTAACACCCTACCTATTAATAAAGGCAAGATACATGTGTATAGTGCTATTCCCGGGATCACTGATAGCACACACATTACAAAATATAGTAATCATTGCAATAGTATCAAATTACTACATCGTTGATCCAGAGGGTAAACTAAAACCTTACAAATTGCATAGTCACATGGACTAGCTCAGAATAAACACAGCGGAAAGTAAATCATCAATGAGCCTTCATCATCTTCATGTGCCACAGGCAGTCATGTTGGAATGTAGACTCGAGATCCTACCACGTACTTCTCCTCAGAAAATCCTGCACGTTTGAATATGCAGCCCCACGAATGGAGGTCAGTACAATGATGTACTGGCAAATGACACTTATATGGTGGCAGTTTTGGGCATGACTATCTACATGATATTTGGCAAGTGGAGTTTAGGCAAATTTGCATAAAGTCAATTTTGTCCTACATTTTATTTAAAACAAAACATTTTGAAATCCTTTGAATGACATTATGAAATCACACCATGGTTAAATCCTCCATGGGTTTTAGAACAATCACATGGTTACATCTCCCATGAGTTTTTCAAGGTTGATCAAATTTTAAACACATTCGAGAAAACAATGATGAGATTCTTCCGTACATTCCTTGCCTAGAAGCTCAAATTGTCCATAACCGGGGACACGACTAAGATCTTAGGTTTAACTCTCGAGAGGTTGTGCACTTTCACCTTACGACCCACCCTTCCCAAGAGAAGAATGAGACAAGATCTTTCAGAAGAAGAATTCAACCATACAAACTAGACTCGTTCCCTTGGCCGTCGCCTCCACCCGTTGTCTAGCCACAAGTTGAACCCCCACAACTTACTTAATCCCGGCGAGCCCATAATACCATAAGGCTGCACTCTGGAAGCTAACTAAAACATGGACGACATAGTAATCTCTTTAATCTCGGGTGGCCAACCACAAGTGGAACTCACAAGCTTAAAACCCCTCACAGGTAGTAAACCCCCACACGATCCCCTGGTGAAAACCAGGTGTGCAGTCAAAAGCGACCACTCTACAACATGCGCACTCTCAGGGATTCACCACTTCAGCCCACTCGGGGCGTGGACCTGAGCAGCCGCCCACCAATCAACCAATCCACCCAGGTGTTTCATTAAGGTTATTAATTTTCACTTTTCAAACCATCATAATCAAAACAATGAAACAACATTTGGCATTTGATGTTGCAGAGCAGAAATAAAGTATCCTATCAACAGGTTCAAGAGTAGCTACACACTACTAGGGTTTGCTAAGCATAGCATAATACTTTTCTTTTTGAAATCAAAATCCTACCATGCATGCTAGTTTCGAAAACACTAATGCATAATTAAAACAAGTAGGATTTGAATGTCACTTGCCTTTTTGGTAGTCGAATTGCGTTCACTTCTCTTAATCAAAATACGTGCCTCTCCGTACAACTATAACATATAATATAGCACAACATAAACACACCATTCAACAACAACATCATAATCAAACAAGGCAACAAAAATAAACAAACATTCGATATGAACAATCATAGACATGTATGCATGCAACAATTTAACTTCACAAGAGGGGTGGTGTGTAAGTGTTGCATTATGTGTTCTCTGATATGTGCAATGTTAATAAAATATTCTGGACATTTAATTTGATTTAGATAAACCATTAATCGGTATCTACTTTACATATACAACCTTAATAAATAGCCACCGCAAGCACTATGTGTTGTAAAATTATGAATTTGACTTCCCTGGATAGGTTACAGTAATACAAGAGTAGAGCAATTGGATTCATTCGAAAAAGTTTTATAGAATTTGAATTATCATCGAATTACCGATTTGAATAGATTTTACTAAAGCAAATTTGTGCACGTATCAAAGTTGTACAACTCCTATACCAAGTTGAAGTACATGTTCTGAGGATTCCAGAAAGTACAAAATCATCAAATTTGTACCAGTAGATTATTTTATACAAATTTTATAGTGCACAATAGTAAATTTCTCTATTTGAATTACAATGCGAAATCTAACTCAGTACCTACACCATATTACTGCATAAACGGGTAGTACATACTGTAAGCTTTCCAAAACTATAAAGTTTGTAAAATTTGGCCCTACGGTTGATTTTATATTAAATTTACAAGTTGTGCAACAAATCTGGCATTTAAATTCAAATTTAAAACGAGTTTGACCGAGTTTGGTCGAGATGCTTGATCGTACTCGCTGATCGTACTGCTGATTGTACCGCTGACTGTATTTTGACTTTGACCGGACCGAGTTGACTATGCTGATGTCATGATGATGTCATAAAGTTGACAGAAAAATTTACTCCGATGGAAAATCTTTCTACATCAAAGTTGTATAGAATTAATAGATCTATCTAACGCACAATTTAATTTTTACAACGAAATAATGAGTTTGACAAGATCTGGGTTATACCTTATAAGATCTGAATTTTATAACATTATTTTCTCCTTGCTCGGTGAACGAAACAAGGTGAAACTTGCGGCAATAGAAAGATCTTGACGAGAGGAACAACTTCCGTATTGAAGTCATGACGATTCGAGATCGTTTTGAAACTCGATTTGGCTCTGGTTAACTCGAAATAGATCTGTAGATGAACGGTAAATCGGTACTTCAAATCGAAAAACATCCAACATGAAAGTTGTAGACGATGATCCGATCTACATACTCACCAAAGGAATTTGGATTTCGTGCAACGAGCACGAACTAATTGAAGATTCCCTTTATCAGACCTGACGCCTTGCGATGCAAAATTTTCCGTGTATGGTGGACGAAAAGAGATGAGATTGGTCGGGATTGAAAGATCTCGACGAGATCTACAACTTTCGTGTAGAACCCAAAGCGATTTGAGGTGGTTTTGGGGGTCAAATCAACGAGTTAAGATTTCGTTGATATAGGATTTCGAGAGGAGAAAAGGGAAAACGAAACTGCGTTCTGATGGAGAGTTTATATAGGCAATAGGTCGGTGAAAAAGGTGGGCATCGAAGTTAGGAACGCGTAGAAACAAACGGATCTGAATTCGGAGTTGTGTAGTTTAAGAAAACTGCGTTTAAGTGGAGATAAGTTTCACAGATTACCGGATAGATGAATCGTTGACCTATCCGATCGATCGTGCCTGCCGGTAGGTGGCTGGGCTGGTCGGCCGGCTGGCCTGCTGGGCCGGTCGGTCCGGCTGGCCGGCCCACTTTGTTTTTTTGTTCTTTTTCTCTTTACTTGTTTCTTTTATAAAATGAGTTTCGTAATTTTGATTTGAGTGAATCAAATTTCTATAAATTTGTAAAATTATTTTGCTCATTTTAGGATAACACAAACACTTAAACTTTATAAATTATTATTTTATATTATCTTTATTACAATTTTGCCACTATAGCTATATGAGATGGTTTCAACAAAAAGTGTAGCAAACAAGTTTCTAAAAATTTATAAAAATCAAAATAGTTTTTAGGACAATCAAGAAACCCTTTTAAAATTCATTTGTGAAAATAAAATAATAATCATATACACTTGGCCTATATGGCTATTTGGGCAATATTTTGTAAGAAAAGTTTTCCAGGGTTTTGTTTTCTTAAAAAGAACTCCATTAAGGATTTGAAAACTTTGAAAGCAAGGATATGTTTGATTTTGAAAATACTTTAAAATCAAAAGTCTTTAAAAATACTATTTTGGAATTAACTTGTAAATAACTTTTAAAAAGTTTTAATTCTTTGTGAATTTTCAATCAAGTTCAAACAATCAAGCATTAAATTTATTTTTATTTGACATTCCAAAATTTAGAAAAATTTCGGGATGTGACAGACTACCACCCTTAAAAGAAATCTCGTCCTCGAGATTGGAGAAAGGCTAGAAAGTTTTGGGGTTTCAGATGGGCATGGGTGCTACCACCCTTAAAAGAAACTTTTGTAGGTAGTCTTAGGTATTGGGTTTTGGCTAAGCTCATTCGGTATGAGTTGGCTCATCCGAGGATAAGACTGGACCTCGGGTCATCTTTGGAAAACATCTAGGTTTTTTTGAGTTAATATCCAAGTAGGTGAATGTTTATTCACATATAGTGAACAACATATATCTCCAAGGTGAATCGAATAGGTTTCCTTCATATTCTTACTTGTCGGTGTCATCGACGGTCTTCCGCTATTTTTCATCTAGTGATTGGGTCTTCAAACTAACCGTAGTCCTACGGTTGGCAGCACTTGCCTACTATAAGGGTATAATATTTATCCACCCTAGGGTTTAGGCTTATTCGCCGATATCTCTTTTGTAGGTATGTCTCTCTAGATTCACCATTCCTCATAACAAGAGCGAACAATATGAGTAGTCGTCATGGGGGCCAATCCATGTCGCACCCAATCATTTCCTTGTTTTCAGTTTGGTATATCTCATATTCTAACTCTTGGTCAACCTCACCATTTGATAAAAGCTCCATGGAGAGTTGAATCAATGTTTCAATCCCCATTATTGATCTGTTTTGAAAACATTTTTATCGATCCCTAACTAGGTTTTTGCGTATCTCACACTCTATGCTCTTCATCTTGATAGGAACATAAAGGTTGGTTTTACTAATATTGTCTTCATGGCGAGTTGCCGAGAAAACATTCTCTAGGTTATGTATAGATGAGAATAGATAGGAAGGTCTAAAGAAGATTTCCTACCCAAACACATCACATCAAGACAAAACATCTTACAAACAACATCTAACAAGCATCAAACAACATTTTTCAAACACAAAATAACTAGTATGGTCATACCTCAATTTGGTAAGATCAATACTTTCTAGTGCTAGCGTCGTTTCAATAAAAAGAGAGATAATGGTGGTCTCATCTATTTCTGCTTTGGATGTTTCAAATTTCTATTCTAGTCCTTCGGTGTATCTTCGTGTGTTGTGTAGTCTGCATCGAAGCCTTCTTCAAGTTCTTCATTGGTCTTCCATGAAACACTTCTTGCAGAGTCGAAGAATATCACATGAAGCTTTAGTCACTCACTTCGGGTTCCAGGTCATCATCTCTAGTTCCTTAATGGTTTCATATGGTAGGTCATCTAAGGCAAGAGTAAAACATTTTTGAAGATGAAGTAGGTGAGAATACTAGAAGTTTACAAAGCAAACAACTTTTTGATTGAAATAGGATTAGACAAAATTTTCATCTTAGGGTCTTCCTATTTCTAATCCAAACCTAGGGACTCGATCCTACAGGCAACACTATGCTCGATACCATTCCGTAACACCCTACCTTTTAATAAAGGCAAGATACATGTGTATAGTGCTATTCCTGGGATCACCGATAGCACACACATTACAAAATATAGTAATCATTGCAATAGTATCAAATTACTACATCGTTGATCCAGAGGGTAAAGTAAAACCTTACAAATTGCATAGTCACATGGACTAGCTCGGAATAAACACAACGGAAAGTAAATCATCAATGAGCCTTCATCATCTTCATGTGCCACAAGTGATCATGTTGGAATATAGACTCGAGATCCTACCACATACTTCTTCTCAGAAAATCCTGCACGTTTGAATATGCAGCCCCACGAATGGAGGTCAGTACAATGATGTACTGGCAAATGACACTTATATGGTGGCAGTTTTGGGCATGACTATCTACATGATATTTGGCAAGTGGAGTTTAGGCAAATTTGCATAAAGCCAATTTTGTCCTACATTTTATTTAAAATAAAACATTTTGAAATCCTTTGAATGACATTATGAAATCACACCATGGTTAAATCCTCCATGGGTTTTAGAACAATCACATGGTTACATCTCCCATGAGTTTTTCAAGGTTGATCAAATTTTAAACACATTCGAGAAAACAATAATGAGATTCTTCCGCACATTCCTTGCCTAGAAGCTCAAATTGTCCATAACCGGGGACACGGCTAAGATCTTAGGTTTAACTCTCGAGAGGTTGTGCACTTTCACCTTACGACCCACCCTTCCCAAGAGAAGAATGAGACAAGATCTTTCGAAGAAGAATTCAACCATACAAACTAGACTCGTTCCCTTGGCCGTCGCCTCCACCCGCTTGTCTAGCCACAAGTTGAACCCCCACAACTTACTTAATCCCGGCAGAGCCCATAATACCATAAGGCTACACTCGGAAGCTAACTAAAACATGGACGACATAGTAATCTCTTTAATCCCGGGTGGCCAACCACAAGTGGAACTCACAAGCTTAAAACCCCTCACAGGTAGTAAACCCCCACACGATCCCCTCGGTGAAAACCAGGTGTGCGATCAAAAGCGACCACTCTACAACATGCGCACTCTCGGGGATTCACCACTTCAGCCCACTCGGGGCGTGGACTCGAGCAGACCGCCCACCAATCAACCAATCCACCCAGGTGTTTCATTAAGGTTATTAATTTTCACTTTTCAAACCATCATAATCAAAACAATGAAACAACATTTGGCATTTGATGTTGCAGAGCAGAAATAAAGTATCCTATCAACAGGTTCAAGAGTAGCTACACACTACTAGGGTTTGCTAAGCATAGCATAATACTTTTCTTTTTGAAATCAAAATCCTACCATGCATACTAGTTTCGAAAACACTAATGCATAATTAAAACAAGTAGGATTTGAATGTCACTTGCCTTTTTGGTAGTCGAAGTGCGTTCACTTCTCTTAATTAAAATACGTGCCTCTCCGTACAACTATAACATAGAATATAGCACAACATAAACACACCATTCAACAACAACATCATAATCAAACAAGGCAACAAAAATAAACAAACATTCGATATGAACAATCATAGACATGTATGCATGCAACAATTTAACTTAACAAGAGGGGTGGTGTGTAAGTGTTGCATTATGTGTTCTCTGATATGTGCAATGTTAATAAAATATTCTGGACATTTAATTTGATTTAGATAAACCATTAATCGGGTATCTACTTTACATATACAACCTTAATAAATAGCCACCGCAAGCACTATGTGTTGTAAAATTATGAATTTGACTTCCCTGGATAGGTTACAGTAATACAAGAGTAGAGCAATTGGATTCATTCGAAAAAGTTTTATAGAATTTGAATTATCATCGAATTACCGATTTGAATAGATTTTACTAAATCAAGTTTGTGCACGTATCAAAGTTGTACAACTCCTATACCAAGTTGAAGTACATGTTCTGAGGATTCCAGAAAGTACAAAATCACCAAATTTGGACCAGTAGATTATTTTATACAAATTTTATAGTGCACAATAGTAAATTTCTCTATTTGAATTACAATGCGAAATCTAACTCAGTACCTACACCATATTACTGCATAAACGGGTAGTACATACTGTAAGCTTTCCAAAACTATAAAGTTTGTAAAATTTGGCCCTACGGTTGATTTTATATTGAATTTACAAGTTGTGCAACAAATCTGGCATTTAAATTCAAATTTAAAACGAGTTTGACCGAGTTTGACTGAGACGCTGACTGTACTGCTGACTGTACTGCTGACTGTACCGCTGACTGTATTTTGACTTTGACCAGACCGAGTTGACTATGCTGATGTCATGATGATGTCATAAAGTTGACAGAAAAATTTACTCCGATGGAAAATCTTTCTACATCAAAGTTGTATAGAATGAATAGATCTATCTAACGCACAATTTACTTTTTACAACGAAATAATGAGTTTGACAAGATATGGGTTATACCTTATAAGATCTGAATTTTATAACATCATTTTCTTCTTGCTCGGTGAACGAAACAAGGTGAGACTTGCGGCAATAGAAAGATCTTGACGAGAGGAACAACTTCCGTATTGAAGTCATGACGATTCGAGATCGTTTTGAAACTCGATTTGGCTCCGGTTGACTCGAAATAGATCTGTAGATGAACGGTAAATCGGTACTTCAAATCGAAAAACTTCCAACATGAAAGTTGTAGATGATGATCAGATCTACATACTCACCAAAGGAATTTGGATTTCATGGAATGAGCACGAACTAATTGAAGATTCCCTTTGTCAGACCTGACGCCTTGCGATGCAAAATTATCTGTGTATGGTGGACGAAAAGAGATGAGATTGGTCGGGATTGAAAGATCTCGACGAGATCTACAACTTTCGTGTAGAATCCGAAGCGATTTGAGGTGGTTTGGGGGTCAAATCAACGAGTTAAGATTTCGTTGATATAGGATTTCGAGAGGAGAAAAGGGAAAACGAAACTGCGGTCTGGTGGAGAGTTTATATAGGCAATAGGTCGGTGGAAAAGGTGGGCATCGAAGTTAGGAACGCGTAGAAACAAACGGATCTGAATTCGGAGTTGTGTAGTTTAAGAAAACTGCGTTTAAGTGGAGATAATAGATGAATCGTTGACCGATCCGATCGATCGTGCCTGCCGGTAGGTGGCTGGGCTGGTCGGCCGGCTGGCCTGCTGGGCCGGTCGGTCCGGCTGGCCGGCACACTTTGTTTTTTTTTTCTTTTTCTCTTTACTTGTTTCTTTTATAAAATGAGTTTCGTAATTTTGATTTGAGTGAATCAAATTTCTATAAATTTGTAAAATTATTTTGCTCATTTTAGGATAACACAAACATTTAAACTTTATAAATTATTATTTTATATTATCTTTATTACAATTTTGCCACTATAGCTATATGAGATGGTTTCAACAAAAAAGTGTAGCAAACAAGTTTCTAAAAATTTATAAAAATCAAAATAGTTTTTAGGACAATCAAGAAACCCTTTTAAAATTCATTTGTGAAAATAAAATAATAATCATATACACTTGGCCTATATGGCTATTTGGGCAATATTTTGTAAGAAAAGTTTTCCAGGGTTTTGTTTTCTTAAAAAGAACTCCATTAAGGATTTGAAAACTTTGAAAGCAAGGATTTGTTTGATTTTGAAAATACTTTAAAATCAAAAGTCTTTAAAAATACTATTTTGGAATTAACTTGTAAATAACTTTTAAAAAGTTTGAATTCTTTGTGAATTTTCAATCAAGTTCAAACAATCAAGCATTAAATTTATTTTTATTTGACATTCCAAAATTTAGAAAAATTTCGGGATGTGACAGACTACCACCCTTAAAAGAAATCTCGTCCTCGAGATTGGAGAAAGGCTAGAAAGTTTTGGGGTTTCAGATGGGCATGGGTGCTACCACCCTTAAAAGAAACTTTTGTAGGTAGTCTTAGGTATTGGGTTTTGGCTAAGCTCATTCTGGTATGAGTTGGCTCATCCGAGGATAAGACTGGACCTCAGGTCATCTTTGGAAAACATCTAGGTTTTTTTGAGTTAATATCCAGTAGGTGAATGTTTATTCACATATAGTGAACAACATATATCTCCAAGGTGAATCGAATAGGTTTCCTTCATATTCTTACTTGTCGGTGTCATCGACGGTCTTCCGCTATTTTTCATCTAGTGGTTGGGTCTTCAAACTAACCGTAGTCCTACGGTTGGCAGCACTTGCCTACTATAAGGGTATAATATTTATCCACCCTAGGGTTTAGGCTTATTCGCCGATATCTCTTTTGTAGGTATGTCTCTCTAGATTCACCATTCCTCATAACAAGAGCGAACAATATGAGTAGTCGTCATGGGGGCCAATCCATGTCGCAACCAATCATTTCCTTGTTTTCAGTTTGGTATATCTCATATTCTAACTCTTGGTCAACCTCACCATTTGATAAAAGCTCCATGGAGAGTTGAATCAATGTTTCAATCCCCATTATTGATCTGTTTTGAAAACATTTTTATCGATCCCTAACTAGGGTTTTGCGTATCTCACACTCTATGCTCTTCATCTTGATAGGAACATAAAGGTTGGTTTTACTAATATTGTATTCATGGCGAGTTGCCGAGAAAACATTCTCTAGGTTATGTATAGATGAGAATAGATAGGAAGGTCTAAAGAAGATTTCCTACCCAAACACATCACATCAAGACAAAACATCTTACAAACAACATCTAACAAGCATCAAACAACATTTTTCAAACACAAAATAACTAGTATGGTCATACCTCAATTTGGTAAGATCAATACTTTCTAGTGCTAGCGTCGTTTCAATAAAAAGAGAGATAATGGTGGTCTGATCTATTTCTGCTTTGGATGTTTCAAATTTCTATTCTAGTCCTTCGGTGTATCTTCGTGTGTTGTGTAGTCTGCATCGAAGCCTTCTTCAAGTTCTTCATTGGTCTTCCATGAAACACTTCTTGCAGAGTCGAAGAATATCACATGAAGCTTTAGTCACTCACTTCGGGTTCCAGTGTCATCATCTCTAGTTCCTTAATGGTTTCATATGGTAGGTCATCTAAGGCAAGAGTAAAACATTTTTGAAGATGAAGTAGGTGAGAATACTAGAAGTTCACAAAGCAAACAACTTTTTGATTGAAATAGGATTAGACAAAATTTTCATCTTAGGGTCTTCCTATTTCTAATCCAAACCTAGGGACTCGATCCTACAGGCAACACTATGCTCTGATACCATTCTGTAACACCCTACCTTTTAATAAAGGCAAGATACATGTGTATAATGCTATTCCCGGGATCACTGATAGCACACACATTACAAAATATAGTAATCATTGCAATAGTATCAAATTACTACATCGTTGATCCGGAGGGTAAAGTAAAACCTTACAAATTGCATAGTCACATGGACTAGCTCAGAATAAACACAGCGGAAAGTAAATCATCAATGAGCCTTCATCATCTTCATGTGCCACAGGCAGTCATGTTGGAATGTAGACTCGAGATCCTACCACATACTTCTTCTCGTGAAAATCCCGCACGTTTGAATATGCGGCCCCACGAATGGAGGTCAGTACAATGATGTACTGGCAAATGACACTTATATGGTGGCAGTTTTGGGCATGACTATCTACATGGTATTTGGCAAGTGGAGTTTAGGCAAATTTGCATAAAGCCAATTTTGTCCTACATTTTATTTAAAACAAAACATTTTGAAATCCTTTGAATGACATTATGAAATCACACCATGGTTAAATCCTCCATGGGTTTTAGAACAATCACATGGTTACATCTCCCATGAGTTTTTCAAGGTTGATCAAATTTTAAACACATTCAGAAAACAATGATGAGATTCTTCCGCACATTCCTTGCCTAGAAGCTCAAATTGTCCATAACCGGGGACACGGCTAAGATCTTAGGTTTAACTCTCGAGAGGTTGTGCACTTTCACCTTACGACCCACCCTTCCCAAGAGAAGAATGAGACAAGATCTTTCAGAAGAAGAATTCAACCATACAAACTAGACTCGTTCCCTTGGCCGTCGCCTCCACCCATCTGTCTAGCCACAAGTTGAACCCCCACAACTTACTTAATCCCGGCAGAGCCCATAATACCATAAGGCTGCACCGGAAGCTAACTAAAACATGGACGACATAGTAATCTCTTTAATCTCGGGTGGCCAACCACAAGTGGAACTCACAAGCTTAAAGCCCCTCACAGGTAGTAAACCCCCACACGATCCCCTGGTGAAAACCAGGTGTGCAGTCAAAAGCGACCACTCTACAACATGCGCACTCTCAGGGATTCACCACTTCAGCCCACTCGGGGCGTGGACTCGAGCGACCGCCCATACCAATCAACCAATCCACCCAGTGTGTTTCATTAAGGTTATTAATTTTCACTTTTCAAACCATCATAATCAAAACAATGAAACAACATTTGGCATTTGATGTTGCAGAAGCGAAATAAAGTATCCTATCAACAGGTTCAAGAGTAGCTACACACTACTAGGGTTTGCTAAGCATAGCATAATACTTTTCTTTTTGAAATCAAAATCCTACCATGCATACTAGTTTCGAAAACACTAATGCATAATTAAAACAAGTAGGATTTGAATGTCACTTGCCTTTTTGGTAGTCAAAGTGCGTTCACTTCTCTTAATCAAAATACGTGCCTCTTCGTACAACTATAACATAGAATATAGCACAACATAAACACACCATTCAACAACAACATCATAATCAAACAAGGCAACAAAAATAAACAAACATTCGATATGAACAATCATAGACATGTATGCATGCAACAATTTAACTTCACAAGAGGGGTGGTGTGTAAGTGTTGCATTATGTGTTCTCTGATATGTGCAATGTTAATAAAATATTCTGGACATTTAATTTGATTTAGATAAACCATTAATCGGGTATCTACTTTACATATACAACCTTAATAAATAGCCACCGCAAGCACTATGTGTTGTAAAATTGTGAATTTGACTTCCCTGGATAGGTTACAGTAATACAAGAGTAGAGCAATTGGATTCATTTGAAAAAGTTTTATAGAATTTGAATTATCATCGAATTACCGATTTGAATAGATTTTACTAAATCAAGTTTGTGCACGTATCAAAGTTGTACAACTCCTATACCAAGTTGAAGTACATGTTCTGAGGATTCCAGAAAGTACAAAATCATCAAATTTGGACCAGTAGATTATTTTATATAAATTTTATAGTGCACAATAGTAAATTTCTCTATTTGAATTACAATGCGAAATCTAACTCAGTACCTACACCATATTACTGCATAAACGGGTAGTACATACTGTAAGCTTTCCAAAACTATAAAGTTTGTAAAATTTGGCCCTACGGTTGATTTTATATTGAATTTACAAGTTGTGCAACAAATCTGGCATTTAAATTCAAATTTAAAACGAGTTTGACCGAGTTTGACTGAGACGCTGACTGTACTGCTGACTGTACTGCTGACTGTACCGCTGACTGTATTTTGACTTTGACCAGACCGAGTTGACTATGCTGATGTCATGATGATGTCATAAAGTTGACAGAAAAATTTACTCCGATGGAAAATCTTTCTACATCAAAGTTGTATAGAATTAATAGATCTATCTAACGCACAATTTAATTTTTACAACGAAATAATGAGTTTGACAAGATCTGAGTTATAGCTTATAAGATCTGAATTTTGTAACATCATTTTCTCCTTGCTCGGTGAACGAAACAAGGTGAGACTTGCGGCAATAGAAAGATCTTGACGAGAGGAACAACTTCCGTATTGAAGTCATGACGATTCGAGATCGTTTTGAAACTCGATTTGGCTCCGGTTGACTCGAAATAGATCTGTAGATGAACGGTAAATCGGTACTTCAAATCGAAAAACTTCCAACATGAAAGTTGTAGAGGATGCTCAGATCTACATACTCACCAAAGGAATTTGGATTTTGTGGAACGAGCACGAACTAATGGAAGATTCCCTTTGTCAGACCTGACGGCTTGCGATGCAAAATTATCCGTGTATGGTGAACGAAAAGAGATGTGATTGGTCGGGATTGAAAGATCTCGACGAGATCTACAACTTTCGTGTAGAACCCGAAGCGATTTGAGGTGGTTTTGGGGGGTCAAATCAACGAGTTAAGATTTCGTTGATATAGGATTTCGAGAGGAGAAAAGTGAAAACGAAACTGCGGTCTGGTGGAGAGTTTATATAGGCAATAGGTCGGTGGAAAAGGTGGGCATCGAAGTTAGGAACGCATAGAAACAAACGGATCTGAATTCGGAATTGTGTAGCTCAAGAAAACTGCGTTTAAGTGGAGATAAGTTTCACAGATTACCGGATAGATGAATCGTTGACCGATCCGATCGATCGTGCCTGCCGGTAGGTGGCTGGGCTGGTCGGCCGGCTGGCCTGCTGGGCCGGTCGGTCCGGCTGGCCGGCCCACTTTGTTTTTTTTTTCTTTTTCTTTTTCTCTTTACTTGTTTCTTTTATAAAATGAGTTTCGTAATTTTGATTTGAGTGAATCAAATTTTTATAAATTTGTAAAATTATTTTGCTCATTTTAGGATAACACAAACACTTAAACTTTATAAATTATTATTTTATATTATCTTTATTACAATTTTGCCACTATAGCTATATGAGATGGTTTCAACAAAAAGTGTAGCAAACAAGTTTCTAAAAATTTATAAAAATCAAAATAGTGTTCAGGACAATCAAGAAACCCTTTTAAAATTTATTTGTGAAAATAAAATAATAATCATATACACTTGGCCTATATGGCTATTTGGGCAATATTTTGTAAGAAAAGTTTTCCAGGGTTTTGTTTTCTTAAAAAGAACTCTATTAAGGATTTGAAAACTTTGAAAGCAAGGATATGTTTGATTTTGAAAATACTTTAAAATCAAAAGTCTTTAAAAATACTATTTTAGAATTAACTTGTAAATAACTTTTAAAAAGTTTTAATTCTTTGTGAATTTTCAATCAAGTTCAAACAATCAAGCATTAAATTTATTTTTATTTGACATTCCAAAATTTAGAAAAATTTCGGGATGTGACAATATCATGTGAGTTGCTATGCATGTTCGTCTTGTCTGAAGTAAGGGCGATTTTCATGATAAAATGGTTTGAGTATGCATATTGTTAGAGAAGAACATTGGGCCGCTAACTAAAGCCATGATTCATGGTGGAAGTTTCAGTTTGGACAATTAATCCTCAATCTCTTATGAGAATTTTAACTGTTGTTGAATGCTTATGCATTAAAGAGGAGTCCATTATCTGTTGTCTATGTTGTTCCGGTATGGATGTCTAAGTTGAGAATAATCAAAAGCGAGAAATCCAACGCGAACATTCTCCTTAGACCTTTGTACAAAGCGGCATAGAGGTACCCCTTTGTGACACTTGGTTGAAACATATGCTATGCAATGATAATCCATGTTAATCCAAGCTAATTAGGACAAGGTGCGAGCACTATTGGCATACTATGCATGAGGCTTGCAACTTATAGGATATCTTATACATAACACATATGCTTTATTACTACCGTTCACAAAATTGTTTCTTGTTTTCAAAATGAAAAGCTCTAGCACAAATATAGTAATCCATGCTTCCCTCTGCGAAGGGCCTTTCTTTTACTTTATTGTTGAGTCAGTTTACCTATTCTTTCTATCTCAGAAGCAAACACTTGTGTGAACTGTGTGCATTGATTCTTACATGTTTACCTATTGCACTTGTTATATTACTTTGTGTTGACAATTATCCATGAGATATATATGTTGAAGTTGAAAGCAACCGCTGAAACTTATATCTTCCTTTTGTTGCTTCAATGCCTTTACTTTGAATTTATTGCTTTATGAGTAACTCTTATGCAAGTCTTATTGATGCTTGTCCTGAAAGTATTATTCATGAAAAGTCTTTGCTATATGATTCATTTGTTTACTCATTATCTTCATCATTGCTTCGAATCACTGGATTCATCTCATATGCTTTACAATAGTATTGATCAAGATTATGATAGCATGTCACTTCAGAAATTATCTTTGTTATCGTTTACCTAGTCGAGGGCGAGTAGGAACTAAGCTTGGGGATGCTTGATACGTCACAAACGTATCTATAATTTCTTATGTTCCATGCTACTTTTATGATGATACACACATGTTTTATACACATTATATGTCATTATTATGCATTTTCCGGCACTAACCTATTGACGAGATGCCAAAGAGCTAGTTGCTGTTTTCTGTTGTTTTTGGTTTCAGAAATCCTAGTAAGGAAATATTCTCGGAATTGGACGAAATCAACGCCGAGGGTCTTATTTTTCCACGAAGCTTCCAGAAGACCGAGGGAGATACGAAGTGGGGCCACGAGGTGGCGACACACTAGGGTGGGGCGGCCCAGGCCTTGGCCGCGCGTCCCTAGCGTGTGGGCCCCTCGTGACGCCCCCGACTCTACCCTTCCGCCTACTTAAAGCCTTCGTCGCGAAAACTCCAGTACCGAGAGCCACGATACGGAAAACCTTCCAGAGACGCCGCCGCCGCCAATCCCATCTCGGGGGATTCAGGAGATCGCCTCCGGCACCCTGCCGGAGAGGGGAATCATCTCCCCCGTGTCTCTTCATCGCCATGATCGCCTCCGGATCGATGTGTGAGTAGTCCACCCTCGGACTATGGGTCCATAGCAGTAGCTAGATGGTTGTCTTCTCCTCATTGTGCTATCATGTTAGATCTTGTGAGCTGCCTATCATGATCAAGATCATCTATTTGTAATGCTACATGTTGTGTTTGTTGGGATCCGATGAATATTGAATACTATGTCAAGTTGATTATCAATCTATCATATATGTTGTTTATGTTCTTGCATGCTCTCCGTTGCTAGTAGAGGCTCGGCCAAGTTGATACTTGTGACTCCAAGAGGGAGTATTTATGCTCGATAGTGGGTTCATGCCTCCATTAAACTGGGACGATGTGATGGAAAGTTCTAAGGTTGTGGATGTGTTGTTGCCACTAGGAATAAAACATCGATGCTTTGTCTAAGGATATTTGTGTTGATTACATTACGCACCATACTTAATGCAATTGTCTCGTTGTTTGCAACTTAATACCGGAAGGGGTTCGGATGATAACCTCGAAGGTGGACTTTCTAGGCATAGATGCATGCCGGATAGCGGTCTATGTACTTTGTCGTAACGCCCCGATTAAATCTCATAGTACTCATCATGATATATGTATGTGCATTGTTATGCCTTCTTTATTTGTCAATTTCCCAACCGTAATTTGTTCACCCAACATCTCGTTTATCTTATGGGAGAGACACCACTAGTGAACTGTGGACCCCGGTCCAATTCTTTACATCTGAAATACAATCTACCGCAATTGTTCTTTACTCGTTCTTCGCAAACAATCATCATCATCCACACTATACATCTAATCCTTTGTTTACAAGCAAGCCGGTGAGATTGACAACCTCACCGTTACGTTGGGGCAAAGTACTTTGATTGTGTTGTGCAGGTTCACGTTGGCGCCGGAATCCCCGGTGTTGCGCCGCACTACACTCCGCCACCAACAACCTTCACGTGCTCCTTGACTCCTACTGGTTCGATAACCTTGGTTTCTTACTGAGGGAAACTTACTGCTGTGCGCATCACACCTTCCTCTTGGGGTTCCCAACGGACGTGTCAACTACACGTAGCAAGTAAAATTTCTGGCGCCGTTGCCGGGGAACTGAAGAAAAGTTACTCCACAAAGATTTCTAACTCCCACGACAACTGCACGCCAGCAATACCCCACACTTCGGACTATGGTACCCAAGGGACACAGACTTTGCTTTGGTTGGCTTCACCGACTCCGATTGGGCGGGCGACAAGGTTGATAGGAAGTCTACATCCGGAGCTTGTCACTTTCTTGGAAGATCCTTGGTGTGTTGGTCCTCGAAGAAGCAAAATTGTGTCTCCGTCTCCACCGCGGAAGCCGAGTATGTTGCCGCGGCAACTAGTTGTGCTCAAATCTTGTAGATGAGGCAAACCTTGCGGCATTATGGACTCGAGTATAGCAAGGTGCATCTTTTGTGTGACAATGAGAGCGCAATCAAGATCGCCTACAATCCGGTTCTTCATGGCAAGACGAAGCACATTGAGATAAGGAACCACTTCATCCGAGACCACATTGCACGTGGAGATATTGTTCTATCCTTCATTGGCACCAAGGAGCAATTGGCGGACATCTTCACGAAGCCCTTGGACGAGAAGCGTTTCATTGAGTTGAGGCATGAGCTAAATATCATTGATCCGTCGAACTTTGCTTAACCATCGTGCGCACATACCACTCTCAAACTATATATCTAGATGAAAGGCACGCATGAACATAGGGGGTGCGGTTTAAACTTATTGAGCTATCCCTCCCCCATAATGCATAAAGAAATCCAAAACATATGCTATTTGTCAAATAAGTGACTAATGAGCTTCATGTTGAGTTGTAGTCGTGAGTCCTAGATACATCTACGCGACCTCACACTACTACACTCTTACACGGTGGCTTTGGCCACCAACCTCCTCTTTGAGGAGTTTTTCGGTTCTTTGTGTTTCTTTGTGACCTTCTTTTTGTCCTTCTTATTTGCTATCTTTTTCTTAATGTTTTTGGAGAACCTCATTCAAGCTTGTTTTCCCTTTTGGTTTTTGCAAGCTTGTTTGTATGTTCTTTTTCTCCATCCTTCTAGTTTCTTTACCCTCCTTTTTGGTGTTCCGGTGCCAAAGGGGGAGAAGTTCCTATGTGGATGGGGACCTTTGTTGTTTGTAGCCTTGTGATCCTAGTTGCTTATCTTGTCTTGTGGCTACATCAACAACTCTATGGAGGTATCTTATGGTGAGTTTGGGTATTCTCAAGGCTATGGTATGATAACTTCACCCAAACCTCCTTACATGATCTTATGTTGCCTCCATATTGTGCATATGCTATTTGAACATGTCAATTATCCGTGTTGCATATGTGCTTGGTTTGTAAAAACTAGGGGGAGTGATGCCTCTAGAACATGTGTATTTGTATTCAAATACATATTCATAATATGCACATGTCTAGGGCGAGCTCCGTCGAGCTTTTTGCAAATCTAAGTATCTCATCATAATATCATATGTTATTGTAAAGTCTTGTGTTGTCATCAAACACCAAAAAGGGGGAGATTGAAAAAGCAAAGTCTAAACCCCGTGTTTTGTGTGTTTGATGACAACACTTGAGTAATCTCACCGTGTGCCTTGAGTATCATTGTTAGATTTGCAAGTGCACGGTGACCTCGCTGGACACGTCAAGATCGGAAGACTGAAGCGTAGTTTATAGGTTTTCTCGGTTTTGTGTGTGTATCGCGAGGTGACATGGCTGGAGAGAAAAAGGGGAGAAAACCAGTTTTAGCCAGGCCGGTACTACCGGTACCTGTAGCGGTAGTACCGCTACCTCTATAGGTACCGCCCCACGGTACCGCTCTGAGTTCTGCGCTGATATTGACCCAGAATACGAGTTGCGGTACCTCTGCAGTACCTGGAGCGGTAGTACCGCTCACGAGCGGTAGTACTGCTCACGGTACCGCCCAGGTATCGTAACTAGTTACGGCAGTACCGCTCTGGTACCGCTCCGGTACCGCTTCGAGTCCAGTAAGGTTTGGACCCTGTTGCGGTACCTCGAGCCACGAGCGGTAGTACCGCTCTGCGTCCACGTGGACCAGATCTGGGGATTTCGAACTCAGAGCGGTAGTACCGCTTCCCAAAAGCGGTAGTACCGCTTAGGCGAAAACTGGACATAACGGTTGGATTTGGAGGAGCCTATTTAAGGGCCCCTTCTTCCCCAACTCGTTTTTATCTCTCCTCTCTCTCTCTCCTCCATTGTTGCTGAGCTTAATCCTTGAGGATCTCCCCAACCATCCAACCAATCTTGCCCAAATTTTGAGGAGTGGTGGAGGAGACCCCGATCTATAGTTCTACCAAGAGAGATTTCACCAATACTTGCTATTCCTTAGTGGATCTTAGTGTTAGGTTTCTTATTGTGGGACATTGGAGGAAGTGCATCCATGGAGGCTAGCTTGGTGTTGTACTAGCTCCATGGGTTGTTGGGAGCCTCCTTGTGGTGTGGAGCTCGCCCCAACCTTGTGAAGGAATCACCGCCTCGACCGGTGCCTTAGTGGAGAAGGGGGAGCCCCTTTGTGGAGCTCTCTCGAGGAAGAAGGTGAGGCCTTCCTTCGTGGTGTGGCCATCTAGCCTCTTGTGTGAGGCTAGCACCTCCTCAACGCGTACGTACTCCCTTTTGTGGGAGGAACTGCGGGAAACAAACCTCGCCTCGTCTCCACGCCCTCCGGTTGTCTCGCTCCTTACTCTTACTATCTTGTGTTGTTCCTTTGCTTGTTGCACTTGTTCTAGGATCATTGTAGGATCACCAACACCACTAAAGCAATCACCTTTACCTTCCGCACCGCTAAAATTGAAAAAACTTAAAACTTGACGTAGCAACCATTCACCCCCCCTTGTTCGCTACGATCCATTCATAGGGGGTGTATCGTAGTACTTTCGATAAATAAGAGTGTCGAACCCAACGAGGAGCAGAAGGTGTTGACAAGCAGTTTCGATGAAGGATTCACTGTAAATGCTCACAGACAAGTTTTCAGGGGGTTTTGATATAGCAGATAAATAAAATACGAGTAAGTAAAATGCGGGAATAATAATTGCAGCAAGTGGCCCAATCCTTTTTAGCACAAAGGACAAGCCGGTTTGTTTACTTGTGATGCCCAAACGTTCTTGAGGACACACGGTGATTTAGTCTAGTGCTTTCGCTTCATATAGTTGATTAATGTTCATTGTTTTGATAAGTCTTATGTGGGTGAACCTATGCTAATGCACCGCCCTTCCTAGGACTAATACATACTTGTGATTAAACCCCTTGCAAGCATCCGCAAATACAAGAAAGTAATTAAGATAAATCTAACCACAGCCTTAAACTCGAGATCCCGCTATCCCTCATGCATCGATATACGAACGGGGGTTCGAGGTTGCCGTCACTCCGGCAACCCCACAATTAGCAAACGAATACAAGATGCATTCCCCTAGGCCCATAAAGGTGAAGTATCATGTAGTCGACGTTCACATGACACCACTAGAAGAATAACACCACAACTTTAATATCAAACCATTAAATATTACTCAACATAGTTCACTACTAACATTTAGACTTCACCCATGTCCTCAAGAACCAAACGAACTACTCACAAGACATCATATGGAACATGATCAGAGGTGATATGATGATGAATAACAATCTGAACATAAACCTTGGTTCAATGGTTTCACTCAATAGCATGAATAACAAAGAGTAATCAACACCGGGAGAGTTTCCCTTATGAAATAATCAAGATTCAACCCTAGATGTTACATCGGAGACGAGGTGCAGCGGTGGAGATGACGGTGTCGGTGGTGGAGATGATGATGATGATGATCCCAATGAAGTCCATCTCGATGACGGTGACGATGGCGACGATTTCCCCCTCCGGGAGGGAATTTCCCCGGCGGATTTCAGCCTGCCGAAGAGCTCTTTTCTCTCTGGTGTTTTCCGCCCCGCAGAGGCGGATGTGTCTATTCTCGATCGTCCTCCACACCTTAGGTTTTCGGGCAGATGAAGTACGCGAAAGGGAGATGGCCGAGGGGGGTCGTGGGCCCCCTCCCCACGTGGCGGCGCGCCTGGCCTGGTGGCCGCGCCGGCCTATGGGGAGGGCCCACGGTGGCCCTCCTCGGCCTCCCCTTTTGGCTAGCTCCGTCTTCTGGAAAAATAAGAGCTTCGATATATTTTCCGTCAATTGTTGATCTTCAGAAATATTGTATCCTGACGGTGCTTTTTCCAGCAGAATCCTGACTCCGGTGAGTAATTCTCCAATAATCATGAAACATGCAAAATAGGTGAAATAACATAAGTATCATCTCTAAATATGAAATATATCAATGAATAACAATAAATTATGATATAAAATAGTGATGCAAAATGGACGTATCAACTCCCCCCAAGCTTAGACCTCGCTTGTCCCCAAGCGAAGCTGAACTCAGTAAACAAGACCACATGTTTATGGAGTGAAGAGTCGATAAATGAAATACGGACAAGAAGCATCACATTAATTTACACAAGACATTCTAGTAAACAACTTCCTCATATAACTCAACTTGAGACAAGTAAAGGGAAATCACAAATAAAGGTGCATAGGAAATCATAATTGGTGATGGCAAACTTCATTCTTGGTCAAGGAACAATTAACAGATTGTACTTATCTTTCGAGCATAAATAACCTTCAAAGTCATATTCATTCAGATAAAATTTGTACTAAACAAGGAAGAACAAAAGACATGATTGCATAGATCACAATATAAATGGTTGGATCACAACAACTCAATTTCTTGCTTGAGATAGAGGGAAATAGGTTTACTGACTCAATATAAAATTAAAAGATAGGCCCTTCGCAGAGGGAAGCAGGGATTAAATCATGTGCTAGAGCTTTTCAAGTTTTGAAATCATATAGAGAGCATAAAAGTAAATTTTGAGAGGTGTTTGTTGTTGTCAACGAATGGTAGTGGGCATTCTAACCCCCTTGCCAAACAGACTTTCAAAGAGCGGCTCCCATGAAGGACGTTATCTCTACCAGCAAGGTAGATCATCCTTCTTCTCTTTTGTTTACACATGTACTTTAGTTTTATTTATAGATGACACTCCTCCCAACCTTTGCTTTCACAAGCCATGGCTAACCGAATCCTCGGGTGCCTTCCAACATTTCACATACCATGGAGGAGTGTCTATTTGCAAAATTAAGTTGCTTACATATGAATCAGGGCAAAACATGTGAAGAGAATTATTAATGAAAGTTAATTAATTGGGGCTGGGAACCCCGTTGCCAGCTCTTTTTGCAAAATTATTGGATAAGCGGATGTGCCACTAGTCCATTGGTGAAAGTCTGCCCAACAAAATTGAAAGATAAAACACCACATACTTCCTCATGAGCTATAAAACATTAGCACAAATAAGGAGCAGTAAAGTTTTGAATTGTTTAAAGGTAGCACATGAAGTATTTACTTGGAATGGCAGAGAAATACCACATAGTAGGTAGTTATGGTGGACACAAATGGCATGGGTTTGGTTTAAGGTTTTGGATGCACGAGAAGCATTCCTCTCAGTACAGGTCTTTGGCTAGCAAGGTTTGTTAGCAAGCATAAGAGTTGAAGGAGACAAACAAATATACATGTGATAGAAACAATCATGCATCTTCCTTGTAGGCACAAATAATTTTAACTTCATAATACTAAACTCATTAGCTAACAAAAAAGAAAGATAATGAAATAATATATCTACATGTATTTCCCTCTTTTATACTTAAACCTCAAAGTATTTTTGTTGTTAACCAATGCTAAGTTTGCCAAAACCAAATAGATTTACTTAATGCTCCCAAAGTGATACCAATACTAACAACAAGATCAATCATATAACAGAAATTGCAAACTAAAATAGGGTGTGCAAAACGTAAATGATAAAACTTCTCATTAATATTTCATAACGATAACTCACACCAAGGGATACATAGATAACCAACTAAAAGAGAGATACTTCCACACTGCAAACCATCTTATATGATAACTTCCCTACTCATGATATGACACTACTTGACAGTAAAATGGTAAAAGATTGTGATGATGTGATACCGCGGCACTCCCCCCAAGCTTGGAACAAACCAAGGGGGTGCCAATACCAATGATGAATTACTCCTTCGGCGGTGGTGTCGAATTATTGATAAGCTTCTTAACAAGCTCCTTTAGCTCATCAATCTCGTAAGTGAGGTTGCGGATCAGCTCCGAGTTGTGCTCGACGCGGTTAAGAAGTATGTTAGATGGTGAATCCCAACTTTTAGAGTTGTTTCCCCACTCCTCAGCTTCAGGTTTCATCCTTCCTGCAGTATTAGAACGATCCATATCCCAACTACTAGGCAATACTGCCTTGGGAATCCTCTCAATTTGACTATTATGAATTAGAGTGTAGAAGGGGTTGTCAATGTCTGGAGGAGATGTCCTTGGAGCTAGGAAGCGACGTGGGACTTTTCCTCCGGTGCTAATCCGTGCGCTTCTCTTGGGGTTGAACGGATTTTCCACCACCCCGATGCTTGCGACGGTGGCACGCGGGTATACACGCGGGTCTTCCTCCACTTCTCCTTCATCTTCACTCTCGACTTCTTCTTTCAACTCGGGGTCTTGAATATCTTCCTCAAAAGGCTCCTTGCCCTTGTTGTTAGAGACCATGTTGCTTCTAGATCAAAAACAGATCCTGGCAGAAAACAACTCGAAACAAAACACGACGAGAAAACGATATACGGACCTCGGGGGGTCCGGGGGATTATATAGCAAAAAAATTCACGACAGAAGGAAAGTACCAGGTCGAACCAGAGTGGAAAAGGGACTCCGAGGAGCCGTCCCCATAGGGCGGTGTGGCCAGGGTGGGGCCCGTGCCCCCACGTGGGGATGCGCCCTCGTGCGTCTCCTCCGCTCCGATTCGATCTTGTAATTTTTCATATTTTCTAAAAATAGCAAAAACATTGTTCGGAAAGTTAAACGCGGACTTTTTTATTACCAAAACTGTTACCTATTCGAAGTCGAACTCTGCAGAACTATCAATTTGATCTTTGATGAAAGTTTCCGGAGTCACCACTCGAATAACATCAACATCTTCATTATAAGAATCTCCAGAAATATAATGCTTGAGTCTTTGTCCATTCACCACTTGTCTGGCATCACCCTCCAGAGAACCAATTTTTATTGCCCCTGAACGATACACCTTCACAATGACATATGGTCCTTCCCATTTTGAGAGTAATTTCCCTGCAAAAAATCTAAGACAAGACCGATACAATAGGACTTTATCTCCAACATTAAATTCTCTTTTAATAATTCTTCTATCATTCCATTTCTTAACTTTCTCCTTAAAAAGTTTAGCATTTTCATAAGCTTCACTTCTCCACTCATCTAGAGAACTCAATTGTAGCAACCTTTTCTTACCAGCAAGTTTAGAATCTTTATTAAGTTCTCTTACAGCCCAATAAGCTTTGTGCTCTAGTTCTAAAGGTAAATGACAAGCTTTTCCATAAACCATTTTATAAGGAGACATACCCATAGGATTTTTATAAGTAGTTCTATAAGCCCACAATGCTTCCTTCAACTTACTAGCCCAATTTTTCCTAGATTTATTAACAGTCTTTTGCAAGATAGATTTAATTTCTCTATTTGATAATTCTACTTGTCCACTAGTTTGAGGATGATAAGCGGAAGCAATCCTATGATTAATACCATATTTAGCAAGAGTTTTTCTAAAACCACCATGAATAAAATGAGAACCTCCATCAGTCATAAGATATCTAGGTACTCCAAACCTAGGAAAAATAACATCTAAAAGCATTCTTAAAGAGGTCTCACCATCAACACTTTTTGTGGGTATGGCTTCCACCCATTTAATTAGTAACATAATCAACAGAAACAAGTATATGAATGTTACCTTCTAAAGAAGGGAAAGGACCCATGAAGTGAAATCCCCAACAATCAAATGGTTCAATAACAAGAGTATAATTCATAGGCATTTCATTGCGTCTAGAGATATTACCAACTCTTTGACATTCATCACAAGATAAAATAAACTTTCTTGCATCTTTAAAGAGAGTTGGCCAATAAAAACCTGACTGTAGAACCTTTTGTGCGGTTCTATCTCCGCGTGATGTCCTCCATAAACACTACCATGACACTTACTCAATATCTCTTGTTGTTCATATTCGGGGACACATCTTCGCATAATACCATCCACTCCTTCTTTATATAAGTGTGGGTCATCCCAAAAATAATGCCTCAAGTCATAAAAGAATTTTCTCCTTTGCTTTGTCTTGAAAAGGTTGGAGGCAAGTACTTGGAAACAATAAAGTTAGCATAATCAGCATACCAAGGACTATCTCGCGATCTCACCTTTATTACAGCCAATTATTCATTTGGAAAACTATCATTAACAGGAACATGATCATAAACAATATTTTCCAATCTAGACAAATTATCAGCAACAGGATTATCAGCACCTTTCCTATCTATAATATGTAAATCAAATTCTTGCAAAAGAAGCACCCATCTAATAAGCCTTGGCTTAGCATCTTTCTTTTCCATAAGGTACCTAATTGCAGCATGATCAGTATGAATTGTGACTTTTGAATCAACAATATAAGGTCTAAACTTGTCGCAAGCAAAAACCACAGCTAATAATTCTTTTTCAGTTGTAGCATAATTTCTTTGAGCAGCATCAAGAGTTTTACTAGCATAATGAATAACATTCAATTTTTTTATCTACTCGCTGTCCAAGAACAGCACCTACAGCAAAATCACTAGCATCACACATAATTTCAAAAGGTAAATTCCAATCAGGAGGTTCAACTACGGGAGCAGTTGTTAAGGCTTTCTTTAGAGTTTCAAAAGCTTCCTTACAATCATCATCAAAAACAAAAGGTACATCTTTTTGAAGAAGATTAGTAAGAGGCTTTGAAATTTTAGAGAAATCTTTAATAAATCTCCTATAAAAACCAGCATGACCAAGAACACTACGAATACCTTTAACATCCCTCGGATAGGGCATCTTCTCAATCGCTTCAACCTTAGCTCTATCAACTTCAATACCTCTCTCAGAAATTTTATGTCCCAATACAATCCCTTCATTAACCATAAAGTGGCATTTCTCCCAATTAAGAACAAGGTTAGTTTCTTCACATCTCTGCAAAACTTTATCAAGGTTTCGCAAACAATTATCAAAAGAATTCACATAGACAGAAAAATCATCCATGAATACCTCTACAATCTTTTCACAAAAGCCATGAAAAATAGCAGGCATGCATCTTTGAAAAGTAGCAGGAGCATTACATAAACCAAAAGGCATAAGCCTATAAGCATAAGTTCCATAGGGACAAGTGAAAATGGTTTTATCTTGATCTTTAGTTCTAACAGCAATTTGTGAAAACCCAGAATAACCATCAAGAAAGCAGAAATGAGTATTTTTAGATAACCTTTCTAGCATTTGATCAATAAAAGGTAAAGGGTAACGATCCTTCTTAGTAACTTTATTAACTTTTCGATAATCAATGCACATTCTATACCCTACAACTACTCTTTGAGGGATGAGCTCATCATTATCATTAGGTACAACAATTATTCCTCCTTTCTTAGGAACACAATGCACAGGACTAACCCATCTACTATCAGCAATAGGATATATAATACCAGCTTCAAGAAGTTTTAATACCTCATTCCTTACCACATCCTTCATCTTAGGAATTAAACGACGCTGATGTTCAACAACAGGCTTTGCATCATCTTCCATGTTGATGGCATGTTGGCAAATAGAGGGATAAATCACCTTCAAGTCATCAAGAGTGTAGCCAATAGCTCCTCGGTGTTTATTCAATATTTCCAATAATCTTTCTTCCTAAAAATCTAAAAGCTTAGCACTAATAATAAAAGGATATGTTTTCTTATCATCAATATAAGCATACTTAAGATTATCAGGCAACGGTTTCAAACCAAAAACAGGATCTTCCTTTGGTGGTGGTGTTGTACCTAGATCTTCAACCGGTAAGTCATGTTTAAGAATAGGTTGATGAAGGAAAATTTCATCAAGCTCATTCATTTCTTCCCTAAAGACTTCACTCTCATGATCCTCCAAATGTTGCTGCAAAGGATTATTAGGAGCAAGAGCAATAGATGCAAGCTGTTCAACTATAAAATCATTATTGGGCAATTCAGCTTCATAAGGAACTTTGGCAAATTTAGAGAAATTAAACTCATAAGTATCACCAGCAAATTTAGTCAAAATTTTCTCTTTCTTGCAATCTATTATAGCTCCACAAGTATTTAGAAAAGGTCTACCAAAAATGATAGGACAAGTCTTACTAGCAGCAGAACCAAGTACCAAAAAGTCAGCAGGATATTTAATCTTACCACATAGAACTTCCACATCTCGAACAATACCAATAGGAGAGATAGTTTATCTATTAGCTAGCCGAATAACCACATCAATATCTTCAAGTTCACAAGAACCAATTTCATGCATGATTTCCTTGTAAAGCTCATAAGGAATGGCACTAATACTTGCACCAATATCGCATAAACCATAATAACAATGATCACCAATTCTAACAGAGAGCATAGGAACACCGGCTTTCCTAGACTTACTAGGATGTGAAACAATATTAGAAGCATCTTCACAGAAAATGATGTGACCATCTTCTACATTTTCAGTCACAAGGTATTTAACTATTGCAACAGCAGGTTCAACATTTATTTGTTCCTCAGGTTCTATAGGTTTCTTTGCAATTTTGTTAACCACACTAGTTATAACAGAATACTCCTTCATTTTAGCAGGAAAAGGGGTTTTCTCAATATAAGCTTCAGGAAGAATGTGATCAACAGTTTTAACTTCAATACATTTACCTATAGGTGAATCAGTTTTATCTTTATAGGGTTCATGATACTTATTAAAATTCTTCCTAGGCAATTCAAAATGAGAGGCAAAAGCTTTATAAAAGTTTGCAACAACTTGAGAGTCAAGACCATAAGTAGCACTCATATTACGAAATTGAGAGGGGATTTGGTGACTAGGTGTATACGTGTGCACCCACCTTCCAACGTTAGATTCGCTTTGAGATTCTCGCCTCACAAACAGACACCAAACGCCGTGAAACCTGCTTTTCCAAGTTGATTTTGTCTTCTCTGTGCTCCTGCCAAGCGAGGGCGCATGCACGATAGGGTGCAGTCTGGACTGAACGCGTGGGTCACGGGTGAACAACAAAGAACTGCCATGCATTGGCCTCGATGTGTACTGTTTTACTTGGATTGGCTCACTTTTCAGGCCAAGCTCGAGCTTCTGGCGTTGAAAATTATCGACAGCAGCAGCTTGACCACCCCTCCGGTGCCCGCGATCGTCTCGTTGGCCCTCTGGTCCATTGCCATCCCCGTGAGGATGTCCATGGCCAGCTTCTGCAGCTCCATGTGCTGGTGGCCGTGGAAGTCTTGCTTCCAGAGGCGCATGACGGAGAGCGCGACGCAGGCGAAGGCGGAGAGCACCCACGCGAAGTCCAGCTTCCCGAGCCCGCTTGCCGCCTTCTCGAGGACGGCCAGCCGGAGAGCAAACAGCGTGAGCCGCTTCTCCGGCGGCTCCCGGCCGCCTCTCCTGCCCGAGCTGCCACCGTGGCCGCTGCCGCTCCCCGGAGTCATCTCCCGCCACGGCTGGTTGAAAGATGTTGACCCGTGATACGTCTCCGACGTATCGATAATTTCTTATGTTCCATGCCACATTATTGATGATATCTACATGTTTTATGCATACTTTATGTCGTATTTATGCATTTTCCGGCACTAACCTATTAACGAGATGCCGAAGAGCCAGTTGCTGTTTTCTGCTGTTTTTGGTTTCAGAAGTCCTAGAAGGAAATATTCTCGGAATTGGATGAAATCAACGCCCAGGGGCCTATTTTGCCACGAAGCTTCCAGAAGACCGAAAGGGAAATGAATTGAGGCGACGAGGCAGCGACACGCCAGGGCGGCGCGGCCCACCTCCTGGCCGCGCGGCCCACCTCCTGGCCGCGCGGCCCTGTTGTGTGTGCCCCTCGCGTCGCCTCTTGACCTGCCCTTCCGCCTACATATAGTCTTCGTCACGAAACCCCCAGTACCGAGAGCCACGATACGGAAGACCTTCCAGAGACGCCGGCGCCGCCAATCCCATCTCGGGGGATTCAGGAGATCGCCTCCGGCGCCCTGCCGGAGAGGGGAATCATCTCCCGGAGGACTCTTCACCGCCATGGTCGCCTCCGGAGTGATGAGTGAGTAGTTCACCCCTGGACTATGGGTCCATAGCAGTAGCTAGATGGTCGTCTTCTCCTCATGTGCTTAATTGTCGGATCTTGTGAGCTGCCTAACATGATCAAGATCATCTATCTGTAATGCTATATGTTGTGTTTGTCGGGATCCGATGGATAGAGAATACTATGTTATGTTGATTATCAATCTATTACCTATGTGTTGTTTATGATCTTGCATGCTCTCCGTTATTAGTAGAGGCTCTGGCCAAGTTTTTACTCTTAACTCCAAGAGGGAGTATTTATGCTCGATAGTGGGTTCATGCCTCCATTAAATGCGGGACGAGTGACAGAAAGTTCTAAGGTTGTGGATGTGCTGTTGCCACTAGGGATAAAACATTGATGCTATGTCCGAGGATGTAGTTATTGATTACATTACGCACCATACTTAATGCAATTGTCTCGTTGTTTGCAACTTAATACCGTAAGGGTTCGGATGATAACTCTGAAGGTGGACTTTTTAGGCATAGATGCATGCTGGATAGCGGTCTATGTACTTTGTCGTAATGCCCAATTAAATCTCACAATACTCATCATATCATGTATGTGCATGGTCATGCCCTCTCTATTTGTCAATTGCCCGACTGTAATTTGTTCACCCAACATGCTATTTATCTTATGGGAGAGACACCTCTAGTGAACTGTGGACCCCGGTCCATTCTTTTACATCGAATACAATCTACTGCAATACTTGTTCTACTGTTTTCTGCAAACAATCATCATCCACACTATACATCTAATCCTTTGTTACAGCAAGCCGTTGAGATTGACAACCTCACTGTTTCGTTGGGGCAAAGTACTTTGGTTGTGTTGTGCAGGTTCCACGTTGGCATCGGAATCCCTGGTGTTGCGCCGCACTACATCCCGCTGCCATCAACCTTCAACGTGCTTCTTGGCTCCTCCTGGTTCGACAAACCTTGGTTTCTTTCTGAGGGAAAACTTGCTACTGTGCGCATCATACCTTCCTCTTGGGGTTCCCAACGGACGTGTTAATTACGCGCAATCAACCCGCCGCCTCCGCTGCCTAGGCGGCCGACGCCGCGCTGCTCGACGATCTCGAGGGTCGGCATCGCGCTGCGGGTCTTTAGTCTTTACCATCGTGTCGCCGTCTTCGTTGAGCTCGCCGGCGTCCGCGCCCTTCCCGGACTTCATGGCGCAAGTGAACTATCAATAATCGCTCGGCTCTCAGAAATGCTGCTGGATTTCAAGCGTACGCGAACACGAGTTTTGGAGAAGGATCCTACAGGCCAAGCTAGCTACAACACTTTTGTACTTTCTTCTTTCATATGGTTATGGCGTAAAACAAATACTGATTTTTAGCCAAAAATTAAGGAACAGTGTGTGGTGGAATTCGTTTCTCCACATCTGTCGGTTTCCATAGTTGATTGACCACGAACCTCCCCTCAATGAACTCCGCGGCCGGGTCGTCACTATCGGCCAGCCCCGGGACGGGACTCTCCTTAATCGAGAGTGCTTACGGCCAAAAGCAGATGCTCAGATCCTGGGGTCGGGGCGGCATCGGGCATGGGGGCGAGGCTGCGAGGGGCCGCTTCCCGAGCGGCGTCGGGCCTGGGGGCGAGGCTGCGAGGAGCCGCTTCTCGAGCGGCGTCGGGCCTGGTGGCGAGGAAGTGATCCTGCGTGTCGTTGGTACAGGCTCTACCCGGCGGTTCCATGGCGGCCGTTCCCGGGCGGCGTCGGGCCTGGGGGCGAGGCTGCGGTTTTCGAGCCGTGTTAGGCCTGGGACGAGGTGTCGGTTCCGAACAGGGTTGGGTCTTCGGTGAGCTAGTGGTTCTCGGCGGCGTTGGCGACTGCCTTAAGAAAAGAGAGCATCGATGGGGTAGGGGTGAGTGGTGGGGCGAACGGCCGAGTAATCAAGGGCGGAAAAGTATCTCGAGCGGAAGTTTCCTTAATCAGATATTCGGAGTAGCTAGAAAATGCGTTTGATTCCTATAAAAAAAATGATATTGCATAAAATAGGTTCTCTCTTACGCACCAAAGATTCGTTTGCTGCACACATCGATATCCCATGCAAGTGGAAGGACTCATGTCAGGCAACTAGCAGAATAGCCATATCGAGGTCCACAACAGAAGTTGCCGGCCAGCGCACGGAAGAGAGTCTACGGGCTGGACGGCGTTAGACACGTGTTGGCTATGTAGTGCGTGCTCACGTATACACCCGGTCACCAGGCTTCATCCGTTACGAAATTTATCAGTGTCCATAAAATTTCAATGCATTCATAATCATAATTTATACCTGACTCTCTACCTTTGTCGTTCTCCCATCCTTCAATATTCTCCTGAATCCGATCAAGAAGGTCCCATTTAAACTCTTCTTTGTTGCGTGTAAATGATCCAGAACAAGTAGTATCCAACAAGGTTTTATCTTGAAAAGAAAGTCTTGCATAGAAATTATCAATGATGATATTACCATGAAGCTCATGAATGGGGCATTTGAGCATTAAATACTTCAATCTCCCCCATGCTTGGGCAATACTCTCTCCATCATGAGGCCAGAAATTATATATGCGGTTTCGGTCTTTATGAATTTCACTTGGAGGATAGAATTTAGAATAAAATAGAGGCACAATATCCTTCCAATCAAGAGAATTCCCATTCTTCAGCAATTTATACCAATGCGCCACTTTACCAGACAGCGACATAGAGAATAGTTACTTCCTAACTTCATCCATAGAAATACCTGCACACTTGAATAACACGCATAATTCATGTAAAAACAGTAAATGATCTCCAGGATGGACAGTTCCATCCCCTTCATATCGGTTATCCACAACACGTTCAATAATTTTCATAGGTATTTTATATGGAACCTCTTTCTCACCTGGCGCCTCATCCACTACCTTTGCAGTAGTAGTAGATTTTCCAAATAGGAATTCAAGAGAAGATCTTTCCATAATGAATTATAGCAGCATGCAGAAATAAAAACAGCACGTACAGTAAAAGTTTTCCTTACCGATTCCACTTACCAATAGCGCTTCACTCCCCGGCAACGGCGCCAGAAAATAGTCTTGATGACCCACAAGTATAGGGGGTGTATCGTAGTACTTTCGATAAATAAGAGTGTCGAACCCAACGAGGAGCAGAAGGTGTTGACAAGCAGTTTCGATGAAGGATTCACTGTAAATGCTCACAGACAAGTTTTCAGGGGGTTTTGATATAGCAGATAAATAAAATACGAGTAAGTAAAATGCGGGAATAATAATTGCAGCAAGTGGCCCAATCCTTTTTAGCACAAAGGACAAGCTAGTTTGTTTACTTATGATGACCAAACGTTCTTGAGGACACACGGGGATTTAGTCTAGTGCTTTTGCTTCATATAGTTGATCAATCTTCATTTTTTTGATAAGTGCTGTGTGGGTGAACCTATGCTAATGCACCGCCCTTCCCAGGACTAATACATACTTGTGATTAAACCCCTTGCAAGCATCCGCAAATACAAGAAAGTAATTAAGATAAATCTAACCACAACCTTAAACTCTGAGATCCTGCTATCCCTCATGCATCGATATACCAACGGGGGTTTAGGTTGTTGTCACTCCGGCAACCCCACAATTAGCAAACGAATACAAGATGCATTCCCCTAGGCCCATAAAGGTGAAGTATCATGTAGTCGACGTTCACATGACACCACTAGAAGAATAACACCACAACTTAAATATCAAACCATTAAATATTACTCAACATAGTTCACTACTAACATTTAGACTTCACCCATGTCCTCAAGAACCAAACGAACTACTCACAAGACATCATATGGAACATGATCAGAGATGATATGATGATGAATAACAATCTGAACATAAACCTTGGTTCAATGGTTTCACTCAATAGCATCAATAACAAGGAGTAATCAACACCGGGAGAGTTTCCCCTATGAAATAATCAAGATTCAACCCTAGATGTTACAGCGGAGATGAGGTGCAGCGGTGGAGATGACGGTGTCGGTGGTGGAGATGATGATGATGATCCCAATGAAGTCCAGCTCGATGACAGTGGCGATGGCGACAATTTCCCCGGCGGGTTTTAGCCTGCCGGAGAGCTCTTTTCTCTCTGGTGTTTTCCGCCCCGCAGAGGCGGCTGTGTCTATTCTCGATCGTCCTCCACACCTTAGGGTTTCGGGCAGATGAAGTACGCGAAAGGGAGATGGCCGAGGGGGGTCGTGGGCCCCCTCCCCACGTGGCGGCGCGCCTGGCCTGGTGGCCGCGCCGGCCTATGGGGAGGGCCCACGGCGGCCCTCCTCGGCCTCCCCTTTTGGTTGGCTCCGTCTTCTGGAAAAATAAGAGCTTCGATATATTTTCCGTCAATTGTTGATCTTCAGAAATATTGTATCCTGATGGTGCTTTTTCCAGCAGAATCCTGACTCCGGTGAGTAATTCTCCAATAATCATGAAACATGCAAAATAGGTGAAATAACATAAATATCATCTCTAAATATGAAATATATCAATGAATAACAGTAAATTATGATATAAAATAGTGATGCAAAATGGACGTATCATGGAGCATCCTCTAAATATTCAACCATGCAAAGCAACAAATGCAAGCATGAAAGGCAAATGCTTAAGAACCAACAAAAGCAATTCCCTTAAACCCTCCAAACTTGTCCCCCATTGGCATCGATTGCCGAAATGGACGAAAGGTTCGGAAGGCCAATATAGTTAGAATTCCTCCATAAGGTGTGCATTTCTCATAATGTGAGTGAAATCACATGCATGTATTCAATGACGAATACCGGGAGGAAATCCAACTATATTGAGGATCAAAGATTGCAAGAGGATAAGAAGGTGAGAAAGCTTCAACAAATGAAGCAAGCAATCCAATGAACCAATCAAACCAAATGAAAGATATTATGATAAGATCAAAAAGGATGCTCTAAGCAATATGTGGGAACTCCCCAAGATTTGTGCACAAGATAAACAATTTGCATTGAACAATAGGGTGCACAAACATGGCATCATCACTCCCACAAGATCACTCAAAGCTTGTGCCAAAATCAAATATGAGTTCTTGAAGATGTAAATAGGATAAAATGAGCACTCATCAAATTATTTGTGGAGCCATCAAAGAGATAAACAAGAATAAAGGAATGGACTCCAACGAAGATGGATATAAAAAGAATGTGTATCATCTCTCATGTATATAGGTTTCTCCAAGTGCACAACATCACAAAGATATTTATCCATCAATAAACATGCACACACAATATAGATAGAAGAGAATAAGAGCAAGATATCCAAGGTGAAGTAATACAATATACCAATGAGATATTTGCTTTATAGCACGGCCAAAGGATCATATTTTATCTCATTGTACATTGAACAACTTCAACCATAAACACCTCAAAGACATCACAAGAATCAACGAGAGAAGGAGATAGTTGAGATGATTTGAGGGTGGCAAACAAGTATCACAACATTTTCAAACAACAATCCATGCCAAAGATGACCACATGGTTGGATACAAGGTAAGCATGCATGGAGTAGATTGATACTTGTTACCCAGATGCAATGGTGTGATGTAGTAGATATGCGTTCGTCATAACATCATAGCTCGCCTCCAATAGTTACTTGTTGATGAGGACATCCCATCTCTTGATACAACCGTTGTACCTACAGCCACACAAATACAAGGACCAATCACTCGAGCTCGTGCCAAACAACTTAACTATCAGGTACTTTCATTTCTTCGAACTATTCCTCACATACATGAGAATATGATGCTGCCTAAATCACATATGTTTGTTACTCTTAGGAATGATGGACCAAGCATGGATGAGGAGGACAAGCATTGGAGCATGATCACACATGGAGGAGATGGCAGCAAGCATTTGAGGATTGAAGATGACGCTGCAAGTGAAGATTTCAGAACTTTGAAGCCACCATAAGAGGAGATGAAGACATGGACGAAATATAGAGTTTTCCACTTCATAATTTCGTCCATAGCATAATATGGTGCTGCGTCACCTTTAGTTTTGGGCCAGGCCCATGTCATTTTCGCAGGAATTAAGTCAGCCACTTTTTAGAGTCCGTATTGAAGGGGAAAGGCCTTCTAGGGTTTGGTTCGGCCACCATACGTATGGCTGGCCGAAACCCCACCTTTTCCTCCTTTAAATACCCCCATAGCCGTCACATTTAGACTCGGATTTTGATTAGACTAAAAGTTAGCCATTGCTGCAACTCTCGTGTACTTCTTTTGAGGCCAACGCCCAGAACAAGACCGACTATTCGGAATCCCATCTTTTTCAATAAAGCTTTCATCTTTCATCCGCAATATTCTTATTGCATCATTAGTTCTTATTTGTTCTCGATTTCAGGTAGGAATTAAGACCCTCGTTGGTCAGGCTGATCGCGCATCGGCAAGATCAGTAACTCCTGGAGATTGTCCTAGCGATTGCATTGGCGCACGAGCTTTGCACGTGTAGTCGGATCGTCAAGCACGAACTCCACCAACAAATCGACGCTATCATACTCTCATCGAAAGATCGGCCACCTTTGCCTTATCAAGTGGTATCAGATTTCAGGTTGCTCGGTGAGATTTTACTGTTTTCCTAGTGTAGATTGCATCTGCCATCATACCCATAAACCACGAAGAAGCCAAAAAAAATTACAGTTAGGGTTTAGATCATATCGTCCCATAAACCCCCTGCCACGCCTTGCATTGTATTTTTAGTTTTGCATAGTTGAATTTGTGTCTGCATCTTCGTGTCGAGTTGCTGGTCTTAGCATCTAGTTCCTTTAGAGTTTCGAGTTCTGGTCATATTAGTCACGCCGCCGCCACTCGCACCATACGCAGATCACAGCCTGACAAGGTATTAACTTGTCAATGCCTACAGGCAGTAGACTAGGGTTTCGTTGGATGTAGAGGGCAAGTAGATTTCGAAGGTTTCAGCCGAAAAGTGCTCGACGATGTAAAAGTTAGGGTTCGTGAAACAATGATTCGATGCTTTCTTTGTCCCTCGGCTCCCCCTTATATAGGAGGCGGAGCCGAGGGATTCGAGATACACAAGTTTACAGAGTCCGGGAGGGTTTCTAACCCATCCCGCAAGATTACAAACAATGACTCCTATTACAACTCTAGCTTTCCTTAATAGTATCTTGGGCTTCCGGATCTTCTTATCCTTCGGGTCGTGGGCCTTCAGTAAACCCCGGGTACCATCTTCGGCAGGCCCATTGGGGATGCCTATGTTAGTAGCCCCCGAGATTTTTCTTGAATCACAGAGTCAGGGAAAATCTCCACCTTTATATTTATTCGATAACTCTGAACTTTACCACATATCTTTGCATACGAACTTCTATATTGTACAGGGATAACGGTAGTTGGGGCTAGTTCATCTGACGGATCAGGTACTAGTTAACTGCTCTAGTGGCAATCCGCAAAAACCTACTTCAAGATCACGTCCCTGGACATGATCTCGGGATACCTGGTGTAAACTTCGATAGGTGCCGCTTAAGGTCTTACCATTCTGTCGAGTCCCGGTCATATTTATCGGGTACCTAACGCGTCCGTTAGGATTTTTCTTCGTATCTGTTGATACGGAAAAAGTAGCAAACCGACGTCGAGACGGCGCCACGCCGCTCGAACGGATCCGGGGTCTTACCTTCGCAAAGTTTTGCGGCATTCAGAAATTGTTCGCAACTTTGGCGTTCTGAGAATATATTGTCGAGTGCTTATTCGGCTGTTGGAATAGCACATTTTATTGAGTCAACGGATGACTTATATTGCTCTCCCGATGGGAGTATATGCAGAGTTATTTATATAACTCGAAATATACTCACTTATTCTTTCTTTCTCTTCTCTTCTCTTTTTTTTTTTATAATTTCATCGGGCACGCGAACAGCGTTCCCGATGGGAGTAGCCCCCGAGGCTACAGCCAAGGACTAGTGCTTGGTTGTAGGCTCAACACTTTAATGCCTCGTGTCGCTATATTGTCATTCTTTCTCAAACTTTTATATCTATCGGGTGCGCGAACAGCGCTCCCGATGGGAGTAGCCCCCCGAGGCTATGGACAAATGCTTGAATTTGATCATAGGCTCTCGCCATTTCTATTTTGCCATACTCGAATTCTTTCCTTTTTTCCAAAGTAGCCCCCGAGCATTTGGGCAAAAACTTGTATTTGATCAAAGGCTCTCGAAAAAATCAAGAATCTTCTGCTGTCGCCATTTTGACGAACCTTCGTAGCCGAGGTATTCTCTTGCCAAGGTGACATCATTGCTGACGATAGCCACGATCACTTTATCAGAAAAACGCGAGAACTTCGCTCTCACTGTCTTGCGGGGCCAATTTACGCATCGTATTGACACGTCGTGCAAGTGGGGGACACACGTCCTCCGCTTTTCCTGGCGCACGTACTGTAGCTTCTGTGCTTTCTCGTCTGTATGAAATTACTTTTTACCCCTTGTCCACCTGTACATCATCTGTCCCACAATCTCTTAATCCAACGGCGTGTCGATTCACCGCACCTCTATATAGAGGCATCGTCTTCCTCCTCTAGTCCTTTCGCTCGCGCCGCACCTCTACTTCTTCTCTGCAAAATTCTCTCTTGCGCCCCATAGTTCTTGGAGCTCCACCATGCTCGCACTATACTCCTGCGCCATTGTTGATGCCACCGCGCAGGCTCACCAAACACAACACGGCCGAGTCCAAGATGGCGACCGAAGATCTGGGGAATATGGAGTGGGAGAGATCCAAAATCTCCCCTCAGGACATCAATCTACTGAAGAAACTGGGGATCAACAAGAAAGAAGGCGCGCTCCGCTTCCCCAGCGAAGAAAGCTACCCAACCCCTCCAATGGAGTATCGGGTCAGTTTCGTCGACCACCTCATCCGTGGTCTTTCCGCCCCCATTCAAAATTTCTTACGGGGGGTTGCTTTTTTATGTATGGACTGCAAGTGCATCATCTTACTCCCAACTCCATCCTCCATATCTCAATTTTCATCACGCTTTGCGAAGCTTTCCTTGGAGTCCAGCCTATCTGGGCTATATGGAAACGCATTTTCTTCTGTCGCCGTAATGGCTCTCCCACTGTTTCCTACAACATTGGCGGTGTTGTCATCTGCGTCCGCCCCGACGTCGAGTACTTTGACGTCAAATTCCCTGACTCAGTACAACTGTACAAGGGTGGCGCAAAAAGTGGTTGTATATTCATGAGGAGAATCATGGCTCTGTTGAAGACAACATCCCTCCTTTTGATGGCACCGAGAAAATTTGTCGCCGTCGTTCCTGGGATGCAGAGGCTACCAACGAAGAAAAAGCGGCGACAGAAGCCTTGATGACACGTATCCACCAACTCCAAAATACCCGAGGACAAGAACTGTCGGGTATCCAAATCACGGCTTATTTCCTTAGGATTAGAGTGCAGCCTCTGCAAGCTCGCAAAAATCCCCTCTGGAAGTATGCTGGCGACAAAGATGTGGATCGCTTGTCGGTGGATTTGTCGGTCAAGGATTTAGAAAAACTTGTCCGAAAAATCTCCTCCCTCGACAAGAAAGATCCTGTCCCCTCTTCTTGTCGCGTAAAGCCGTATAGCGCCACCAACGCGCTCCCTGAGGTAATTCTCGTATGAACTATTTTTCTCGATTACTCATTTTTGTTGACATCTTTTGCATAACTTTCTTGTCGACATTCTTCTTTTTGTAGAACCATCCAGATCTTGTTTCTCTTCCTCCCCTTCCTGAAGGTGGAGAAGTCGAAGAACGGGCCGTTGTCACCGACGACAACCAGGGTACTTCTCGCCCTGAGAGTGAAGCCGCAGGTTCTCGAAAATCTGCGGTATCCTCTGAAAAGGAAGTTGACTCCGAGGCTACCGGATCAGCACAGTCTCCTCCCCCAGCCGTTTCTCCCAAGAATAAGAGAAAAATGGAGGAAACTATCGACTCCGGCCCTTCCAAGACCGGCACACCTCCTGCCGAAGAAGTTTCTCCTACTGAAAAAAGGACAACTTTCAACCCTTATACCGATGCTCTTATCAGCTCATAAGTTCTTGTCGCTGTTTATTGTTTGCCATTGATTGTTTCGACTATATTTCCTTACTATCTTGTCGCCTTTTTGTAGTGATGATGATGATGAAATTCAACCTATTGACGCGACTGCTCGAACGAGTACATCTCGTACTTTAGTTATTTCTGAAGCTCATGGAGATGAAACTTCGCCTCTTCAGCGAGATGAAGAGCATCCCTCTCCTATTGCCAGCCCCCGAGCCTCTTCGCCAAAGAGAGCTAGGGTAGAAGCATCCAAGGACCCTCTCCTACTGACTGGTAGTTCCACGACTCCGTCACTGGATGATGTAAGTTTTTCTCTATTCTCTTTCCGAAAATTTCAACATTTGTCGACTCCCCTTTGTTTCTTTCATAAGTTCTGTCGAGCTTTCCCTTCCTACATTGACTTTTCTTTTTTTTTATTTTGTTTTCTCTTCAGCCTGTGATGAAGGAATTTATTCGCCTCGGTACCCAAGTCGTCGGGTACCGTGATCATGCGAATAAACTTGAAGGTACTATTTTTCCTTGCCTTCTCTGCTATTTTTACTCCTTCGGTGTTTTGTCGTGGTATTTACTGTTGTTTTATTTTTTTCCAGAAACTCTTGCCGAAGCCCTCAAACGTGCTGACGCTCTTGCTATTAAGTTAGAGCAAAGCGAGGCAGGTCGCAAGAAAGCTGAAGCTGATGCCGCCGCCGTCGAAGACCTTCGAAAAAGGCTTCATGAGGCGGAAACTGCCTTAAGCGACAACATATCCGAGCAAACTATTCGTGAAGCTGAAATCCTCAGTCGCTTGCAATCGCAAAGTCGACGTTTTGTCAGTAAGTCTTTAATCCTTTGCTACTTCTTCGGGTTGCCTAATTTTATCCTTACGCAATTTTTGACGATCTTCCTTCTGCTTCTTTGTAGGGAAAACACATCAGGATTTTGACTTGGAATGTCCTGAAGGCGATCAGCTGCTTGACGAGCTTTCCCTTCTTGAATTTCATGCAGAGGAGGCACACGAAGGCCTTGCTGAAGCCAGAGTAGGTCTGTCGCGTCTTTTCCCTTATTTCTTCCCGAAGACGCAGGAGCCCAAGATTTTCACCAAACTTTCCAAGCACTTCAACTCCCAAGAAGATCTTGGGCTTAAACTTCGCCAAGAAGGTTTGAAAGTTGGCGTCGAGGGCACTATCGCCTTGGTTGCTGACAGCCAACAAGACGTCGACTGGACGAAAGTTGGCGACACAATGACAATGGAAACGAAGAGGTGGCAATCCTTGATCAAGGCTGCCAGGCCTAATGCGAAGAAAATCCTTGCCTACCTCGGATGCAAGCCAACCCCTGCTCCCAACTCATCCAAGCCGGAGGTCAAGTAGACCACCCAGTCTTTCCCTCTTTTTTCTTTTTCTTTCTTCCTTTTGGCGCTATCGACAAAGTAGCTTTTGGCGACACTTATCCCGCTAGCTCATTAGGGTGTCCTCCGTTGTAATACCTTGTAAATATTCTGAAAATCAATGGAATTCTATTTTGCTTGATGATTGATGTCGAACCTTTTGCTTTCAGTTGATATTTGATAACTATACTCCAACTCCTACTCCTTCCGATATTTCGCCTACTTCTTCTCGCTCGAAGAAAGCGCTTGTTAATACTGAGCTTGGTGAAGATTCCTCGAGTAAGAATTTACCGCAAGACTTGGAAGAACTTCGTCAACAGCTTCAGTATGCGAAGAAGCAAACACTTGTGATGATGGAGCAATCTCGCAAGGCATCCGAAAAACAAAAAAATGCACTTCAACAAGTTCAAGAAGCCATGGCTGCCAAGGAAGCCGCCGTTTCTGAAGCTGAAAAGGCAACCACCCGAGAGAATTTTATGCTCGAATTGATGAATGAAGCCAGTGTGGATATGTCAGGTATGCTTTTTCAAATCAAAACTCCTTCTGTCTTCTTGCTGTATCCTTTTTTTGAAATTCCTGTGCCGTCGCCAAATAGGTTCCTTTCTCGACGCTGCTGCCGAAGAAGAAAGGGTAAACGCAAGGACAAATCTTCTCGTTAACCTTTCTCTTGACCATGGTTCTCTATTCTGGGCCACTCCAGAGCGGACCTGACAGATTGTCAGGTTTCAAGACTGCGCTTGTCAGGTTCGCGAGTTCCTGGATTTCTGCACTAGAACATTGTCCCTGGTTTACAAGACGATGTTTCCTCGGAACGAGGCACCCGACACTCTTCTTGGTTTGATGGAGAAATTTCGAGATGCTCCTCAAATCCATGGATTTGTTCGGGCCCAACTTTCTGCTGGCGCCAGGTTTGCTATGATGATGATCAAAATCTGCTATCCCAAGTTTCACATGAGCCAAATTGTTGCCAAGTGCTTGGCCAAGATGGCGAAAAGGAAAAGGGATGTTGGCAAAATTGATGATCATGTGACCCCTGTAGCAGAAGATATGATGGATGAACTTCTTCGGATGGACGCTGAGTTCTTCGTGAAGGGCAGCTATGCTGAACACAGTACTCGTACTGTAAATCGGATGACCATAGATAATATACTAGGCCACAATTGACTTTTCTTTTTCTTTTAACTCGTTGAGTTTTCTCAGGAATTGCCTCTTGTATGTTGTAAACATGTTCTATATTGTAAAGTCAATAGATGTTTCTATTTTTCTTCATCAAGCCCCCGAGTGTCTCGGTAGTGAATTTCTTCATTGTATGTGCGAGGTTTTAAACCAAGGCAACTAAGTTATATTGAATATGCTATATTTGCGGGTACGAGCCCCCGTGCCTTGTTGTTGATTGCTATTTTGTATCTTTTGTTTATTTTGCGAGGTGTTTTTTCACCTAGGCGAAATATTTTCGGAAATATATATTGTAAGTCTTGAGCACAAGCCCCCGAGCCTGTCAAAGAAAAAGATATATATCTCGACTATCTTTATTATGTTGCAGCACCGCGAGCCCGCCTCATCAAAATCCTTTTCCGGCCCCACTCGGTGCCCCGAAAAAGGAAAAGAGTGCGTCTGAAAAATCGCGGGCGTTTCAGTACATTGTAATTTTACAAGGATGACTATATTTCGACACTAAGCGTAAAAATGCCTTAGCTGTGCCACGTTCCAGGGGTTTTTCTCGGGAGCCCCTGACTTCTTATCCTTGATCCTGTATGCTCCTCCTTCGATTACTTCTGTGACGACGTAAGGGCCGAGCCATGGCGACTCGAGTTTTTCAGTACTATTTTGATTGAGTCGCAGAACTAGATCTCCCACCTGAAAGGACCTTGGTCTCAAACGTCGACTATGATAGTTTTTCAAGTCTTGCTGATACTTGGTGACCCGTGATAGTACTTCGTCTCTGGCCTCATCCAATGCATCGACATCGTCTTCCAATGCCTTTCTAGAAGCTTCTTCATCATACTCCGTGACTCTTGGGGAATCATGCTCTATCTCTATTGGCAATACTGCCTCAGCTCCATGGACCAGAAAAACGGAGTTTCCTGTGTCGCCGTATTTGGTGTTGTTCGAATACTCCACAATACACTCGGCAGCTCCTCTGGCCATGTGTCTCGAGCTTTTTCCAATGGTCCTAACAAGCGCTTCTTGATACCGTTGCAGATGATACCATTGGCTTTCTCGACTTGACCGTTGGTTTGTGGATGTGCGACTGACGCGAAGTGCAATTTGATGCCTACCTCTGCACAGTATGCCTTGAATTCCTTGGATGTAAAGTTACTGCCGTTGTCCGTGACAATGCTGTGAGGTACTCCAAACCGAAAAACAATGCTTTTCTCGAACTTTATTGCGGATGTTGCGTCTGGTGAATTTATCGGCTTGGCTTCTATCCACTTGGTAAATTTGTCGACAGCGACGAGCATATACTCGTATCCTCCTGGCGAGGCTTTATGTAACTTTCCCACCATATCAAGGCCCCATTGAGCAAAGGGCCAGGACAATGGTATTGGTGTCAACTCTGCTGCCGGAGAATGAGGTTTCGCGGTAAATCTTTGGCACGCGTCACAAGTTCGTACTATCTCCTTTGCATCCTCAATTGCTGTCAACCAGTAAAATCCAGCTCGAAAAACCTTGGCGGCAATAGCTCGACTGCTCGCGTGATGACCACATATTCCCTCATGTACGTCCTTCAAGATTATCCTTCCTTCTTCGGGTGTGACGCATCGCTGTAACACACCTGAAATACTGCGTTTGTACAACTCCCCTTTGACCACTGTAAAAGCTTTGGACCGTCGAATAACTCGCCTTGCTTCAACTGGATCGTCGGGTATTGTTTTCCTTAAGATGTATGATATGTATGCTTGCATCCATGGTACTTGCACCATCAATACTAGGTCATGTTCCTCTTCTTCTTCTTCTATTTCTTTTGCAGCCCCCGCGGATTTTTCCTCCTTCTCCTTCTTTTTCAATTTCTTCGGCTTTCTTGATCTCTCTGTTATTTCCTCCCAGAACACTCCTGGTGGAATTGCGAGGCACTGCGACCCGATATTTGCAAGAACATCGGCTTCATCGTTGCTCAGCCTGCTTATATGATTTACCTCGCATCCATCAAATAATTTCTCGAGCTCGTTGTACACTTCTTTGTATGCCACCATGCTATCATTGACTGCATCACATTGGTTCATGACTTGCTGGGCCACCAATTGTGAGTCACCAAAGATTTTTAGTCGAGTTGCGCCACAAGCTTTCGCCATCTTCATCCCGTGTATAAGAGCTTCGTATTCTGCCTCGTTGTTTGACGCATTTGGGAACGTCATCCGTAAAACATACTTTAATTTGTCGCCTTCAGGTGATATGAGTATCACGCCTGCTCCAGCTCCCTCTAACCTCTTGGACCCGTCAAAGTTCATAGTCCAGGTTCTCGATAAATCCAGAGGTCCTGTATTTTGCAGCTCCATCCATTCTGCGATGAAGTCTGGCAAAATTTGCGACTTTATTGCTTTTCTTTTTTCATACGTGATGTCCCGAGGAGAAAGTTCTATTCCCCAAAGGGAGACACGACCTGTAGCCTCTGGATTGTTTAGTATATTGGATAAAGGCGCCTCGTTGACCACTATTATCGGATGCGCCGAAAATAGTGCCGCAACTTTCTTGCGGTTGTAAACACTCCATATGCTAGTTTCTGGTACTGTGGGTACCGCTGTTTTGAAGGCGATAAAACTTCACTGATGAAGTATACCGGCCTCTGCACTCCATGAAGTTTTCCTTCTTCTTCTCTTTCGACAACAAGTGCCGTGCTGACCACTTGAGGTGTAGCCGCAATATATAACAGGAGGAGTTCCTTCTCTTTAGGCGCCACCAAGATTGGTGGTGTCGAGATTGTGCGTTTAAGATCTTCGAAGGCTCTATCTGCCTCTTCATTCCACTGGAACTTCTCTCCTTGTTTGATTAAGGCGTAAAACGGTAACGCCTTTTCTCCCAACTCGGCGACGAATCCGCTTAAAGCTGCGACTCGCCCAGTTAGCTGCTGTATTTCTTTCAACTTCGTTGGCTTCCTCATCGCTACGATGGCTTGGATTTTTTCGGGATTTGCTTCGATCCCTCTTACTGAAACTAAGAACCCGAGAAGTTCTCCTGCAGGGACGCCGAAAGAACACTTCATCGGATTCAGCTTGAGACAAAATCTGTCGAGGTTGTCGAAAGTTTCCTTCAGGTCCTTGATCAACGTTGCCCCCTTTTTTGATGTTATAACGACATCGTCAATGTATACTTGTACGTTTTTCCCAATCTGTGTTGCTAAGCACTTCTGCATCATCCGCTGATATGTTGCTCCCGCGTTTTTCAAACCAAAGGGCATTGTTCTATAACAGAACACGCCGTAAGGTGTAATGAATGCTGTTTTGACCTCGTCCTCTTCTTTCAATCTGATCTGGTTGTAACCAGAGTATGCATCCAGGAAGGAAATACGTTCACATCCTGCCGTGGAGTCGATAATTTGATCGATCCTTGGGAGGGGAAAGTGATCCTTTGGATAATGTTTGTTGAGACACGTAAAGTCGACACACATGCGAAGGACTTTAGTGTTTTTCTTCGGAACCACACTGGGTTTGCGACCCACGTGGCCTCTGTATGCAGCTCCTTGATGAAACCAACTTCTCTTAGTCGATCAATTTCTGACAGCATAGCTTTGCGGTTTGGCTCCGAAAAACGCCTTAGAGGTTGCTTAATTGGTCTTGCTATTGGATCCAAGTTTAGGTGGTGCTCGGCAAGTTCCCTGGGTACTCCTGGCATGTCAGCTAGACACCATGCGAAGATTTTCCAGTGCTCACGGAGGAACTCGACGAGCGCGCTTTCCTATGCGAGGTCCATGTTTGTTGCGATGGACGTCGTCTTCTTCGGATCTGTCGGGTGAATCTGCACCTCCTTGGAATCCTTTGCAGTGTTAAAGGTTGGCTCCTTGTTAGGCCTCCCCACATCTGGTAGCACATCATAATCAGTCGTAAGCCTTGACTCCATGTATTCCGCTTGCATCCCGAAAGTTTCTGACAGTCGATGAAAATCTTTGTCACATTTATCGGCTAGCGCAAAGCTTCCTTTGACTGTGATTGGTCCCTTAGGTCCAGGTAAGCTCCACAACAGGTATGTATAATGTGGTACTGCCATAAACCTGGCATATGCTGGCCGCCCCAACAAGGCGTGATACTGTGATGGGAAATCCACGACTTCAAACTCCAGCTTCTCTATCCTGTAATTTTCTCGGGTCCCAAACTGAACGTCGAGATTGATCTTCCCCAACGGATAACTTGGCTTCTTCGGCGTAATTCCATGGAAACGCGTATCAGTTGGCTTCAATTTGCTAGGGAGATGTTCATCTTCCTTAGCGTATCTGCATACATAAGGTTTAGGCTGCTGCCGCCATCTATGAATACTCGCGATACGTCGAATCCCGCGATTACTGCTGGTAAAATAAGTGCTGACCGCCCTGGTCGAGGAACTTGCTTGCGGATGGTCCGCTATCGTGAAGCCAATGTCTTGCCCTGACCAATTGAGGTACTCAACCGTTGGTGGAGGCATCTTCTCTGCCATGAACACCTGTCGCGAGATTACTTTCTGAGCTCTATTGGATGGCCTGCCTTTCTGAATCATCGAGACCGCTCCATGAGAGTTGGGATCAATGTAAGGTGGTGGTGCTGGTGCCGCCGCTATTCTGAGCTGATGTCGATTTTCGTACGTAATTGCGGGAGGAGGTGGCAAGTGAATCTCACTCCTGGGCCCCTGGGGGTTTCTATTTGCTGTTTGTGCATTGGCTATTCCTGCAACTCGCAACATTGCTTGGAAATTTCGACAGTCCTTCTGCAGATGCCCTGACTGCCTTCTCCCATTGCTGTCGAGGTAAAAATGCATCTGACATGGCCCGTTCATCATATCTCCGGGAGTTACGAAAGGTCTCTGAAATCTCGACCCGCTATTTTGCCTGTTATTTCGAGAGTCATCTCTATTGTCGCCTTGCTGTGCATTACTCCTTTGATAATCATCTCTATTGTTTCCTCCATTGTTTCCCCTAAACCCAACCGATATTTGGCCAGGGGCATCGTAACTCGAAAATTGCCGAGAAAATCGTCGTCTATTTTGAAAATTTCGACTGCGGTCCTCCTCCGGTGACCTGTGTCGTTTATTATGTACAACATCCTCGCCATCTGCCCATCTGTTTGCTATTTCCATTAGTGCTGATACTGTCCTTGGGTTGGTTCTTCCCAAGTCCTCCACAAAATCGCCTCGTCGAACTCCTTCTACAAACGCATCTATCGCTCTCTCGTCAGATATATTCTCTGCCGAGTTTTTAATGATGTTCCACCTTTGAATGTACTTTCTCATTGATTCATCATGCTTTTGTCGACATGATCTCAATTCCTCTAGTGTCGCAGGTTTTTTGCAGGTTGATCGGAAATTCTTGACAAACACATCCTCAAAACTATCCCAGCTGTCGATGAAGCCTAGGGGAAGCTTCTTTATCCAAGATCTTGCGGCTCCGCTCAGGTGTATTTGAATGCTCTGCATGGCTGTTGCTCTGGTTCCACCTATCAGCTTTACCGTCTCGAGGTAATCGACTAGCCAATCCTCGGGATCTTGTAGGCCATCAAATTTCTTGAAACTATCGGGTAACTTGAATCCTGAGGGGACTCGAGTTTTTCGGACCCGTCGCGTAAAACACGGGAGTCCACACATATCTTCTTCAGCAAGTTCTGGTGAATGCCGATGTTCTCTTCTACCTTGTCGCGCTCTATCTACCCTGGCCTGAGCCGCCATATCTCTGACTCCACTTGCTATTGGTGGATCTTGCACTGCTGCAGTAGGTCTCGGGCTATTTTGTCTTGCAACTCCTTCGGGAGGTGTGGCTGCGAATGCTGCTCCCATGGCTCCACATCCTGCCATGGCCATGTTGTACACGCTAGGATGAAAGCTTGCGTTGCCATGTACCCTGCTTCCGGTTTTTTTTTGAATGATATTCCCCCTCGTGTCGATTGACATAAAAGACATGTCGAGGTTTTGAATTAAAGTCTCTCTTTCAGCTTCAGGTATATTTTGCAGCCGCGATCTTGCTCTCCGTCGAGCTTCTCTGTGGCTATCTCCCGAAGTTCCTCGATTGTCGACTCAACTCCGCTCTTCGCCCGCTTGATGCTCGAAGCTGCCTCCTTTCTTCTGTTCAGAGCATCCGTCTGTTTTTCCAATTCCCTTCCAGCTCGAGCGAGCCTATATTGGTAGGCCTGCAATTCTTCAGTCGTAGCAGTTGTCGCCATTGGTTCTGAACCATCCATGGCTCTTGCGGCTCTATCCCATGCTGCTTGTGGCAGTTGAACCCTAACACGTGGTGTAGGCCCGACATATTTATTGCCCAAACCTCGCCTTAGGTCAGAGGGATCGACATATGGATTTCCCAATTCGTCGAAAGCCTCTGATGTTTCCTCCGATCGCGACTTGCTTCTCCAATGGCGTAAATCGATGATATTTTGGATTCTGAACCTTGCTGGGTTTGGTGACACCATCATAAAGATTGGTGAAGACCTTTCCAATATTGATGGATTTGTCGATAAAGTCGAAGCTGTCGATGCTACTCGAGTCATCGCTTATATAGGAGTCCGCGGATGACTCGAAGGACATGTCGCTGAAGATCTTGGCGAGTTTTTCGCTTGCTTTGGTGCTGATGAAGCGTGGCGACGAAATCTCCTCGTCGCCTGACTCGATGGATGATGTTGAGCTTGAAAAATCGGGATCGACCGTCGATAATCCTGACGAGATCGGAACTTCGAGACGATACGCTCCTTCTTTCTCGACGCGGAAGTGGAACTTTCCAAACGTCATCTCCATGGTATTAACTTGTCAATGCCTACATGTAGTAGACTAGGGTTTCGTTGGATGTAGAGGGCAAGTAGATCTCGAAGGTTTCAGCCGAAAAGTGCTCGACGATGTAAAAGTTAGGGTTCGTGAAACAATGATTCGATGCTTTCTTTGTCCCTCGGCTCCCCCTTATATAGGAGGCGGAGCCGAGGGATTCGTGATACACAAGTTTACAGAGTCCGGGAGGGTTTCTAACCCATCCCGCAAGATTACAAACAATAACTCCTATTACAACTCTAGCTTTCCTTAATAGTATCTTGGGCTTCCGAATCTTCTTATCCTTCGGGTCGTGGGCCTTCAGTAAACCCCGGGTACCATCTTCGGCAGGCCCATTGGGGATGCCTATGTCACCGCCATCATCGCCATATACACCTGCCATATACTTCCGCCATCGCCATACACACCTACCATATACACCTACCATATACACATGCCATATACTTCCGCCATCACCATATACACTTGCCATATACACCCGCATCTGCCATATACCCTGTTTCCTACCACGACACGGATTGGTGCTGTTTTTTCTGCCGCGGTAGAGTCCGTGTAGACTAAGGTTTTCCTGTTTTTCCTTAATAGTTGTTGCCTTCTAATTTCATCCTGTGCTGTAGAAAAGTTTCCGTGAGATAAGTTTCGGCCGCCAGTAAAGAATTGGAAGGAGAGTAAAAAAAAAAGTCTGGAACCGCCTCCGAAAAAAATTTCTAGCTACATTGGTTTTTCACCTTGGCGATCACTTTTCGCCACTGGCCGTTATAGCGACATTTTTTTGGCGCCTGCGCGCTTTCTGGAGCACTTTCCAGAAATTCCGACAAAAAAAAATTTCTGAGGCTATACTGTTTTTAGACCTTGGGGATCAGTTTGAGACACTTACCATCATAGTGATTTTTCGCACCTCGGGTCGCCACATCATCGCCACCTCATCGCTGCTAGTTGCTTGTGTGCCGCGTCGTGACCTTGTTAGTGTTCTAGGCTCGTGTCTCTAGTACGGACTAGCCTAGGACCAGAACAGTACCGTTGTTGAGCATACTTTCAATACTGCATCGCTGTTTTGAAAATTGCTGTTTTGCCACCATATATAAGCCATCCTACAGCTCCACATATTGTCTCCACGTGCTTTGTATCGACACCTGGTAATCGCTTTCGCAATCTTTGGAGACGCTTATCCTTGTTGGTTGCCGTATCACCTTCCTCCTGTTTGGTAAGAACTTGTAAGAGCTTTGTATTTTGCTTGACGAATTGCGCTTGAACCACCATATTCCGTAGTTTGTAGGCATATACATTTGTGCTTTTTTCTGTACTAACCATGTCAGGACCTACACCGGCCGCTGTTGACCCGGCCAAGATGACGAGTGAGCAGTTGCATGCTCACTTCACCCACCTTTTGGGCGGCATGCACGCGACACCGATGCACGCATTGGTGACATGGATGCCAAACTCACCGATGCGCTGGACAAGTTGGATGGCCTCGAGACAGCTTTCAACTCCAAGCTCGGTGCCTAGTTCCAGGAACTCTTGACTCGGTTGCCGCCACCTCGCGACAACGTGCGACGACGCGCACGCCGCGTTCCTCGTGCGGATGTGCCTGCGGGTACCGCTCCTGCTGCAGCAGCCGCACCTGACGCGCCTTCTGATGAAGGATACGAAGACTATGACGGGGACGGGGACGAGCAGGTCGAGGAGAACGTGTTGGACGGCGAGGAAGTCGAACAACCTGCACCTGGTCGTCCACAACAACTGCACCACAACGCTCGCCCACCTCCACGGCTGGTACGTGATGATGATCATGTTGCTAAACTGAAACTGAATATTCCGCCATTTGAGGGTAGATATAATCCTGATGCATATCTTACATGCGAATTGGAGGTAGAACAACGATTTGCATGTTTAAAATACCCTGATCACTTGCGTGTTAGTGCTGCTACTTTGTGAGTTCAAAGATTTTGCTTCTATTTGGTGGTCTGAATATTGTACAGCACATCCAGCAAATGTTCCTACTACTTGGGTTGGTTTAAAACTTGCTATGTGTACTCGTTTTGTTCCTCCACATTATCAACGTTGTCTCGCTTAGAACAAGGAAAAAAATCTGTAGAAGACTATTATCAAGAATTGCAAACTGGCATGATTCGCTGTGGTATTGTAGAGGATAATGAGGCTATGCTTGCACGTTTCTTTGGTGCTTTGAATAAAGAGATTCAGCATATTTTAATTATAAGGAGTACAACACTATTACTCACTTGTTTCATCTTGCTTGCAAAGCTGAACGTGAAGAGCAGGATCGTCAACCACCATGGAGAAGAGCTAATGTTTCTGCAGGTCGTACATCATCATGGTCTCCGCGACCATCAGCACCACCATCTCGTGGGGCTGCACCAGCGCCTGCTACCTCCAAGTACACCACACCTGCATCACGAGCACCACCGGCTGCTACTCCACCACCATCTGTTGGTCCTCCTCGGAGTTCATCTTCGATGGCCTCCACGGGGAAGACGCGCGACATTCAATGTCGCAAATGCTTAGGATTTGGACACATCGAGAGAGAATGCAGAACCAAACGTGTGATGTTGGTGCGTGAAGATGGAGAATATGATTCTGCAAGTGACTTTGATGAAGACACATTGGCCCTTATTGCTGCACGTGATGGCGCCAATTCTGATTCTGAGAGAGAGATGGAGGTAATGGAAGCTGACACTGCTGGGAGCTTAGTTGCACATCGTGTCTTGAGCGTGCAATTGAGCAAATCTAAGCATGATCAACGCCACAATCTGTTCCAAACAAGAGGCGTTGTAAAAGAGCGAGCTATAAGGATCATCATTGATGGAGGGAGCTGCAATAATCTGGTTAGCGTTGACATGGTGGAGAAGCTTTCTCTCCCTACAAGACAGTGCACACATCCGTACTACATTCAATGGTTTGAGAGCTCTCGGAAGCTCAAGGTAACAAGAACTACACATGTGCATTTTACTATTGGTACATATTCTGATTTTGTTGATTGTGATGTTGTACCTATGCAAGCTTGTTCTTTGTTACTTGGTAGACCTTGGCAATTTGATAGAGAATCTGTTCATAATGGTAGAACTAATCAGTATTCTCTTATGCATGATGGAAAGAAAATTGGTCTCAAACCTATGACTCCTGAAGAAATAGTAAAAGATGATCTTGCTAGAGCTAGTAGAGTAAAAAACGAGGAGAAACATAAGAGTGAAAATCAGATTGTTGCTGCAGATTTTGTGCCACATAAGACTAATACTAAATCTGATTCGAACCATGCTACTGAAATTCGTTTGAAGAATCCTTGTTTGCTTGCTAGCAAATCTGATATTGCTGAACTTGATGTGAACACTACCCAATGCTATGCTATCATTTGCAAAGAAGTTCTGTTTTCTTTTGAGGATATGCCTCCTTCTTTGCCACCTGCGGTTGCTAACCTTTTGCAGGAATTCATTGATGTGTTCCCACAAGATGTTCCCCCTGGACTACCACCTATTCGTGGCATAGAACACCAAATTGACTTGATTCCAGGAGCTTCATTGCCCAACCGTGCACCATACCGTACCAATCCTGAAGAGACGAAAGAGATTCAGCGACAAATTCAGGTTCTCCAAGATAAATGTTACATTTGTGAGTCTCTTAGCCCATGTGCTGTTCCTATTATCTTGGTACCTAAGAAGGATGGTTCTTCACACATGTGTACTGATTGTAGAGCTATTAATAATATTACCATTCGATACCGTCATCCTATACCTCATTTAGATGATATGCTTGATGAATTGAGTGGTTCTATTATGTTCTCTAAAGTTGATTTGCGTAGTGGTTACCACCAGATTCGTATGCAATTAGGAGATGAATGGAAAACAGCGTTTAAAACTAAGTTCGGCTTATATGAGTGGTTAGTGATGTCTTTTGGTCTAACTAATGCACCTAGTCCTTTCATGAGACTGATGAACGAAGTTTTACGTGCTTTTATTGGACGTTTTGTGGTAGTATACTTTGATGATATTCTGATTTATAGCAAATCTTTGGAGGAATATTTGGATCATTTACGTGCTGTTTTCAATGCTTTACGTGATGCACGTTCGTATGGTAATCTTGAGAAGTGCACCTTTTGCACCAATCGAGTTGTGTTTCTTGGCTATGTTGTTACTGCGCAGGGAATTGAAGTTGATCCAGCCAAGGTTGAGGCAATTGAGAGTTGGTCGCAGCCAAAGACGATCACACAAGTGAGGAGTTTTCTTGGCCTCGCTGGTTTCTATAGGCGCTTTGTGAAAGATTTTGGATGCATTGCTGCGCCGCTGAATGAGCTTACCAAGAAGGATGTGCCCTTTGTGTGGAGCGATGCACAACAAGAAGCCTTCATGGTTCTGAAAGATAAGTTAACACATGCTCCATTACTCCAACTTCCTGATTTCAATAAGACTTTGGAGCTTGAATGTGATGCTAGTGGAATTGGTTTGGGAGGTGTGTTATTACAAGAGGGCAAACATGTTGCATATTTTAGTGAGAAATTGAGTGGGCCTAGTCTGAACTATTCTACTTATGATAAAGAATTATATGCGCTGGTTCGGACATTAGAAACTTGGCAACATTATTTATGGCCTAAAGAATTTGTTATACATTATGCTCATGAATCTCTGAAGCATATTCGTAGTCAAGCTAAGTTGAATTGCGCCATGCAAAGTGGGTTGAGTTTATTGAGTCTTTTCCTTATGTTATCAAACACAAAAAGGGTAAAGATAATGTTATTGCTGATGCTTTGTCGCGCTGATATACTATGCTATCTCAACTTGACTTCAAGATTTTTGGATTAGAAACCATAAAGGAACAATACTTGCATGATGCTGATTTTAAAGATGTGTTGCTGAATTGTAAAGATGGTAGAACATGGAACAAATTCGTCCTCAATGATGGATTTGTGTTCCGTGCTAACAAGCTATGCATCCCAGATGGTTCCGTTCGTCTTTTGTTGTTGCAGGAGGCGCATGGAGGAGGATTGATGGGACACTTTGGTGTGAAGAACATGGAGAATGTACTTGCTGCACACTTCTTTTGGCCACGTATGCGTCGAGATGTTGAGAGATTTGTGGCACGCTGCACTACATGTCAAAAAGCTAAGTCTCGACTTAATCCACATGGTTTATATATGCCTCTTCCTATTCCTCGTGTACCTTGGGAGGATATTTCTACGGATTTTGTTTTGGGTTTACCTCGTACACAGAAGGGGAGGGATAGTATCTTTGTTGTTGTGGATCGGTTTTCTAAGATGGCACACTTTATTCCATGTCACAAGACTGATGATGCTACACATGTTGTTGATTTGTTCTTTCGCGAAATTGTTCGTTTACATGGTGTGCCTAATACTATTGTTTCTGATCGTGATACTAAGTTTCTTAGCCACTTTTGGAGATGTTTATGGGCTAAGTTGGGGACTAAATTGCTGTTTAGTACTACATGTCATCCCCAAACTGATGGACAAACTGAAGTAGTAAATAGAACTTTGTCTACTATACTACGGGCTGTTTTGGACTTAAAATTGTGGGAAGAATGTTTACCTCATGTTGAATTTTCTTACAATCATTCGCTGCATTCTACCACTAAGATGTGCCCATTTGAGATTGTTTATGGTTTTGTACCACGTGCACCTATTGATTTGTTGCCTTTACCATCTTCTCGTGCAAAATAATTTGGATGCTACAGCATCGTGCTGAATTGATACTAAAATTGCATGAGACTACTAAAGACAACATAGCACGCATGAATGCTAAGTATAAAATTGCTGGGGATAGAGGAAGAAAGCATGTTGTGTTTGATGTTGGTGATCTTGTTTGGTTGCATTTGCGCAAAGATAGTTTTCCTGAATTGCGCAAGTCTAAACTAATGCCATGCACTGCTGGTCCTTTTAAGGTGTTAGAGAAAATAAATGATAATGCCTATAAACTTGAGCTTCCTGCAGAATTGGGTCCGGTTAGTCCTACTTTTAACATTGCAGATTTGAAGCCTTACTTTGGTGAAGAAGAGGAGCTTTCGTCGAGGAACACTTCAATTCAAGAAGGGGGGCATGATGAGGACATCCCATCTCTTGATACAACCGCTGTACCTACAGCCACACAAATACAAGGACCAATCACTCGAGCTCGTGCCAAACAACTTAACTATCAGGTACTTTAGTTTCTTGGAACTATTCCTCACATACATGAGAATATGATGCTGCCTAAATCAGATATGTTTGTTACTCTTAGGAATGATGGACCAAGCATGGATGAGGAGGACAAGCATTGGAGCATGATCACGCATGGAGAAGATGGCAGCAAGCATTTGAGGATTGAAGATGACGCCGCAAGTGGAGATTTCAGAATTTTGAAGCCACCATAAGAGGAGATGAAGACATGGACGAAATATAGAGTTTTCCACTTCATAATTTCGTCCATAGCATAATATGGTGTTGCGTCACCTTTAGTTTTGGGCCAGGCCCATGTCATTTTCGCGAGAATTAAGTCAGCCACTTTTTAGAGTCCGTATTGAAGGGGAAAGGCCTTCTAGGGTTTGGTTCGGCCACCATACGTATGGCTGGCTGAAACCCCACCTTTTCCTCCTTTAAATACCCCCATAGCCGTCACGTTTAGACTCGGATTTTGATTAGACTAAAAGTTAGCCATTGCTGCAACTCTCGTGTACTTCTTTTGAGGCCAACACCCGTAACAAGACCGACTATTCGGAATCCCACCTTTTTCAATAAAGCTTTCATCTTTCATCCGCAATATTCTGATTGCATCATTAGTTCTTACTTGTTCTCGATTTCAGGTAGGAATTAAGACCCTCGCTGGTCAGGCTGATCGCGCATCTACAAGATCAGTAACTCCCGGAGATTGTCCTAGCGATTGTATTGGCGCACGAACTTTGCACGTTAGTCGGATCGTCAAGCACGAACTCCACCAACAAATCGACGCTATCATACTCTCATCGAAAGATCGGCCACCTTTGCTCTATCACTTTTCCTCCACTTCTTCTTCATGAGTGAGACGAGCATCCAATGCATCCTAGATGTACCTAAGACAAAGCTCAAGCATACCATGGTCCCCAAACTAATTGTGATGCGGGGTGGCCTTCGGACCCCTCCACACCAAGACCAACAAGTCCCCCAAGAGGACCAATGACTCGGGCTAGAGTTAAAGCGCTACATGATAAGGTGACCTCGCTCCTAGCCACCCTTGATCTCGGTACACCTTTGGATGGAATGCTACCTCATGCCAATGTGCTTTGTGTCATTAGGTACAAGGTGCATCAAGACCCCGGAGAGGAGGACATCCCATGGTCAAGGGAAGGAGAGGAGCCTCAAGTCATGAAGATGGACACGAAGCTGGACCCGACGTCACTCGAAGCGCTTGAAGGAGGAGAAGACGCTGGCCGGTCCAGGACCCGGTCGACCGGACCCACAACCGGGCCATCCGGTCCCAGGCCCGGTCAACCGGATTCCCCTCAGCCTCGTACCGGGAACCAACCGGACGGAAATCTGCGAGGTTTCCGGTTGGCGACCGGTCAACCGGCCCCACGACCGGGCCAACCGGTCACAGGCCCGGTCTGACCGGCCCTAGACCGGATCTGACGGGAAGTCTCCACCAAACTGCCTAAGTTATGTACCTTTTCGCCTTGCTGGCCATGTATGCCTATATAAGGACCCTGGACCCCTCCTTTACCCCTTAGACATAATTTTGAGCTTAAACCAACTTTGAGCTTAGTCTCCCTAAGGTTAGCATCCATCTTGGACAAGCATCCCTCTGTAATCAAGGCCATCCTTGTTGTTGATTTGGATATTGTTGAGTGAGATTCTAGTGCAAGTCACTCTCTCTCCCTCACCAATCTCTTTTCTCCAACACCAATCTCTCACCGGGAATTCTGCCGCGTGCCTCTTCCGGGTGATTCTATTGGCGTGGTCCATCGAGCCACGGGGGTAAGTATCGGGTGTATCGGGTTGGTGTGCGTGTGTGAGTACCGGTGTTCCTCGTGTTCTTCGCGTTCCTCTCGCTCTCCCACCTTTTCCCCTTGGATCTTGGGTCAAATCGCGAGATCGGGCCAATCCTTAGATCTCAGATCTCATCATATGGTATCAGCAGCTCTTGGTTACCGCGATTTTGACCCTCCACCCACCTGATTTCGTTTCTAGAAAATTTTCCAAAAAATCCCCAAAAATAGCCCCAAATTGCCTTTGGACGGATCTGTGATTTGGTTGCGTTTTGAGTGGTTTTGGTCCGTGGATTCGGTGTTGTTGTGCTCCAATTCCATCGTTTCCCGTCGATTTGCTCTTTTGGTTTTGGTTTGGGGAAGAACAGGAGAGAGAAACGCAAAATCCGGTTGAGAAACCCGGTCAACCGGACCCCAGACCGGACAATCCGGCGCAGCACCCGGTCAACCGGTCGCCAACCGGACAATCCGGTCCAGAGCCCGGTCCAACCGGACCCCGACCGGGAAGACCTCCGCGCCCTCCTCCGAGCTCGATTTCGGCTACCACCACCACCACCACCACCACAATCATCGCAGGTATAACTTGCAGTTTTCCTTGTAACCCTCTTCCTTTCGCGATCTATCCTATCGAGCATTGCTTATCTAGTGTTGTGAGACATTGCACGTGACCCCGATTGTGAGGTGTGTGTGTAGTGTGGAGTAAAGCTTCTAAGCAAACACTCGTGTGGCAAGATAGCAAAGCGAGCTAACGCTAACATAGTGCGAGAAAAAGCCGCAAAAACACAAAAAGAGTGCAAGGCGCACCATACATACAAAAGAGAACAAGTGCCACCATAGATACAAAAGAGTGCAAGTGCCACCGTATACAAAAGAGTTACAAGCTTTTAAGCAAAAGAGAGAAGAGAAGAGAGGTCACGTGTGAATCTAGTTGTCTCTCCGTTTGCAACCAAAGCTTTGCCTCTCCTTGTGTTAGTGTGACACCGAGCACCCTTACATACACTTTTTTTTTCCGCTCACTTTTGGTTGCACTAACCCCGCTTATCCCGTGTGTGTGTTCCACATCTTTTCCGTGTTTATAGTGATCTTCACATTGACATTTGGATTTTTGGACCTCACCCACTTTTAACAACATACTTGATTTCGGATTTCGTCTTTTGGCTTTCCACCATACTCACCTAACACCATATTTGCTAGCTTTTGCGTGTGTCCCCGATACACTTGATCTTGCTTTTGACTTGGTGGATTGCCTCAATACTATCTTACCTTGGTAAGAGTGCGAGGTAGTCTCCTTCCACTAACATACACAACATAGTTCTTGTCTTTCCATCATGGATAGGAACGGAGATGAACCAAGGGATGGAGAAGTCCTCCGCAACACCGGGAGGTTGGCTACCCAACACAATCTATGGACGCAACGCCAAGAGTTCAAGGAGAAACTCACCTTGTTCGAGACACGCATCGATGAGAAATACGATGAAGTGGCACACAACTTCTCCGTGGTGAACCAAGACTTGGCCCTACTCCGTGAAGCTACGGACAACTTGAATGGCCAAATGGCGGCCAATGATGCGAACATGGAGCGGCGCATGGATAGCCTCGAGCGCGCCATCACCAACTTGGGTCGTCGTCACCGACACCGCTCTACTTCATCATCCTCAAGCTCGTCACAAGAATACTACTCTCATGGTCGCCGTTCGTCCTCAAGCTCCTCCTCAAGGCATGAAGACCATCATCGACCTCATCGCCCACATGCTCGTCATGAAGACTCTCGCTCCAACTCTAGGCGAGGAGAAATCCATCGCCATGCTCGTCCACATGAACGACCTCCACAAGATCGTCCTCAACCGGATCGCCATGCCCACCATGGGCGTGACGACCATCCCCACGACAACGTCTTCCACAACATGGAGCCACATGGTGATGCTCAAGGCCAAGGACATCAAGACCAACCAAGGCGTGATCTCCGCAATCATCCTCGCCATGACCAACGTGGAAGAGGAAACCCGCAACATGATCAAGATGAGAGGGCCATCCTTGGTCGTCGACAACCACCTCGTCAAGATCTTCAACAACATCATCATCGTGAACAAAGTGAAGCTAGTGTCCAACTTCAACGCCAACCCAATGCTATGGTTGGCCGCGGAAGACCTCCTATACCACCTCAAGCCGCAAGAGATGAAGGCATCCGTCCTCGCCGAAGAAATTTGGAGGATGAAGAGAACATGTTTGGAAGACTCAAGTTCACCATGCCCAAGTTCAAGGGTGAAGAGGATGCCGAGGCCTACCTCTCATGGGCACTCAAGGTTGACAAGATATTCCGCATCCACAACTACTCCGGTGCCAAGAAAGTAGCTATGGCGTCTCTTGAGTTTGAGGATTATGCCAACACTTGGTGGGAGCAAGTTCTCACTCTAAGGGAAGAAAAGGGTGAACCTCCAATTGACACTTGGGAAGAGATGAAGGAAGAGATGCAAGCTCGCTTTGTACCAACCCACTACGAGACCGACCTCTTCAACAAGCTCCAAAAGTTGAAGCAAGGTACCAAGACCGTCGATGAGTTCTTCAAGGAGATGGAGTTGACTATGATGCGAGCCAACATTCAAGAATCCGAGCAACAAACCATCGCTCATTTCTTCAATGGCCTCAACTATCCCATCAAGCGAATTGTGGAGTTCCAACCTTACTCCAACATGGTTGAGTTGGTTCACCAAGCCTCCAAGGCCGAGCGTCAAGTGAGTGAGGACATCAAGTACTCCAAGTCCAAGTCATACTTCGCCTCCAAGCTCGCGACAACAACACCTACAACAAGCGTCAAGCCTACCGCATCCTCTACACCTTCCAAGCAACCGATTATCCAAAGTCGCATGAAGCAAACGGTGTCCTCTACCGCCTCCTCTAAGGCCTCTACGGGACCATCTAATGTCACTTGCTTCAAGTGTGGCACCCAAGGCCACAAATCCTTTGAGTGCAAGAACACCAAGGTCATGATCACCATGGAGGATGGTGACATAGAGACACTCGATGAAGATGAATATGAAGCTATGGTCCAAGCCGCCGTCGCAAATGAAGAAGCTTATGAGGAAGATAGTGGAGAAGACCTTCTCTTATGTGTGCATGACCCAAACCCTTCACTTGTGGTCACAAGGGTGCTAACAACTCAACCTCAAGCTATGGAAGACCAACGGTGCAACATCTTCCAAACCCGTGCCGATATTGGTGGCAAGTCAATAAAGGTCATCATCGATGGAGGAAGTTGCCATAACCTTGCAAGCACCGAGTTGTGTGAGAAGCTCAATCTTACACTTCGCAAGCACCCTCACCCTTACCATATCCAATGGTTGATCGACAAGGGCAACGTCAAGATACAACATACCGTCACCGTCAACTTCAAGATCGCCCCTATGAAGATTCCGTTGAATGTGACGTGGTGCCCATGACGGTGTGCCACATGTTGCTTGGCCGCCCATGGCAATTTGACAAGAAGGCTATACATGACGGACACACTAATGCATACACCTTCAAGGTCAAGGATAAGAAGTTCGAGCTACGCCCCATGACTCCTAGCCAAATCATCGCGGACAATGCGAAGGCTTTAGCGAGGGCACAACATCACTTCCACCATAGTGAGTTGAGAGGTGAGGGAGCGACCCACCAAATGGAGAGTGAGCGCCACAAGCCATACGTGAGTGAGCGAAAGAGCGTCGTCCTAGCCACCAAAAGCGAGTGGAGAGAAGTGCAAGCAAACCCATCCACCATATTGCACTATGTGCTCATTTGCAAGGGACCGTCATCGGAGACTAACGACTTAACCAACATTCCTTCGTCTTTGTTGTCTCTTTTGAAGGAGTTCCAAGACGTCTTCCCCGACGAGCTACCTCATGTACTTCCACCGCTTCGGGGCATCGAGCACCGCATCGACCTCATACCCGGCGCTCCCCTTCCAAACCGTGCCGCCTAACGCACCAACCCCGAAGACACAAAGGAGATTCAACGCCAAATACAAGATCTCCTCGCTAAAGGGTACGTTCGCGAAAGCCTTAGCCCTTGTGCGGTTCCCGTGATTCTTGTGCCTAAACCGGATGAGACGCAACGAATGTGTATGGATTGCCGCCCCATCAATGCCATTACCGTTCGTTATCGCCATCCCATTCCGCGTTTAGATGATATGCTTGATGAGCTTAGTGGTGCCACGATTTTCTCTAAAGTCGATTTGCGTAGTGGCTACCACCAAATCCGCATGGCAATTGGTGATGAATGGAAGACGGCATTCAAGGCCAAACTTGGTCTCTATGAATGGCTTGTCATGCCATTTGGTCTTTCAAATGCTCCATCAACTTTCATGCGCCTCATGAATCACATCTTGCGTCCTCTCATTGGCAAGAGTGTGGTTGTCTATTTCGATGACATTCTTATTTATAGCAAAACTCTCAAGGACCATGTGCAACATGTGAGAGAATTCTTATGCATCTTGCGTCATGAGAAGCTTTATGCAAACCTCCCCAAGTGCACCTTTGCTCAAAACAAATTGGTTTTTCTTAGATTTGTGGTTTTCCGCTAATGGGATTGAAGTTGATTCTTCCAAGGTAGAGGCCATCCACAATTGGCCTACTCCTACAAATGTTGGTCAAGTCCGAAGTTTTCATGGACTTGCCGGTTTCTACCGCCTCTTTGTGAAAGATTTTAGCACCATTTCTTGCCCTTTGAACGAGCTTACCAAAAAGAATGTTCCGTTTGTGTGGGGCAAGGCCCAACAAAATGCTTTTGATGAGTTGAAGAAACGCCTTACCGAAGCTCCCCTTCTTGTCCTTCCAAACTTTGCAAAAACTTTTTAGATTGAGTGTGATGCGAGTGGACTTGGTATTGGTGGCGTTCTTATGCAAGATGGAAAACCCGTGGCATATTATAGTGAGAAGTTGGATGGCGCACGCCTCAACTATCCTATTTATGACAAGGAGCTCTATGCTTTGGTTCATGTTCTTGAAGTTTGGCAACACTATCTTTGGCCAAAAGAGTTTATCATTCATTCCGACCATGAGTCTTTGAAGTACTTGAAAAGCCAACACAATTTGAACAAACGTCATGCAAAATGGGTTGAGTTCATTGAGTCCTTCCCATATGTAATCAAATACAAGAAGGGCAAGGACAATGTAGTGGCGGATGCTCTTTTCCGCAAAAACACCCTTTTGCTTACTCGCTTGGATTTTCATATCTTGGGACTTGAGGAGATCAAAGAACTCTATACGTCCGATTCTTTCTTTGCACCGATATTTGAGAAGTGTTCCGTTGACCGAGGACTCGATGATTTCTATTTGCACCAAGGATTCTTGTTCAAAGGCAACAAACTTTGTATCCCTATGTCCTCGCTTCGCCTTTTGCTCTTACAAGAATCGCATGGAGGTGGTCTCATGGGTCACTTCGGAAGAGAGAAGACATACGCCATGCTCTCGACCCGCTACTATTGGCCAAGAATGTACCGTGACGTGGAACGCCTTTGCCGCCGGTGCACCACTTGCTTACAAGCTAAGTCTACCTCCAATCCTTATGGTCTTTATACGCCATTGCCTATACCTTATGCACCATGGACCGATATTAGCATGGATTTTGTACTAGGGTTTCCTCGCACCAAACATGGTCATGATTCAATCTTTGTGGTAGTGGATAGGTTCTCTAAGATGGCACATTTCATACCTTGCCATAAGACCGATGATGCTTCACACATTGCTTCATTGTTTTTCAGGGAAATTGTCCGCCTACACGGAGTACCGGCAAGCATTGTGTCGGATCGAGACGTCAAGTTTATGAGTTATCTATGGAAGTCACTCATGGAAAAGTTTGGAGTGAAGCTCTTATTCTCATCGTCCTCGCACCCTCAAACCGATGGACAAACGGAAGTGGTCAATAGAAGCCTCTCTACTCTCCTTCGCATCCTAGTGAAGAAAAACTTGAAGTCATGGGAAGAGTGCCTTCCACACGTGGAGTTCGCCTACAACCGCGCCAAGCACTCTACAACATTAAAGAGTCCCTTCATGGTCGTCTACGGCTTCGACCCTCCCACGGCACTCGACATACTACCACTTCCCCTTCATGAGCGAACCAACATGTACTTCGACAAGCGCACCGCCGCCATGAAGAAACTACATGAAGAAACAAGAGAAACTATTCAAGAACATGTGCTTCGTCAAGCTACACGCCTCAATGCCAAGAAGAAGGAACACATCTTTGAGGAAGGCGACCTCGTTTGGATCCACCTGCGGAAGGAAAGATTCCCTGATGAACGCAACTCAAAGCTCAAGCCAAGAGGAGATGGCCCCTTCAAGGTCCTCAAACGCATCAACAACAATGCTTACGTCATCGACATCCCGACCTCCAAGTACTTGGTGAGCAACACGTTCAACGTGTCGGACTTATCGCCATATCATGAAGATGAAGAGGAACAAGAGTCGAGGACGACTCTTTCCCAAGGGGGGAGATGATGCGGGGTGGCCTTCGGACACCTCCACACCAAGACCAACAAGTCCCCCAAGAGGACCAATGACTCGGGCTAGAGTTAAAGCACTACATGATAAGGTGACCTCGCTCCTAGCCACCCTTGATCTCGGTACACCTTTGGATGGAATGCTACCTCATGCCAATGTGCTTTGTGTCATTAGGTACAAGGTGCATCAAGACCCCGGAGAGGAGGACATCCCATGGTCAAGGGAAGGAGAGGAGCCTCAAGTCATGAAGATGGACACGAAGCTGGACCCGAAGTCACTTGAAGCGCTCGAAGGAGGAGAAGACGCTGGCCGGTCCAGGACCCGGTCGACCGGACCCACAACCGGGCCATCCGGTCCCAGGCCCGGTCAACCGGTCGCCCAACCGGATTCCCCTCAGCCTCGTACCGGGAACCAACCGGACGGAAATCTGCGAGGTTTCCGGTTGGCGACCGGTCAACCGGCCCCACGACCGGGCCACCCGGTCACAGGCCCGGTCTGACCGGCCCCAGACCGGATCCGACGGGAAGTCTCCACCAAACTGCCTAAGTTATGTACCTTTTCGCCTTGCTGGCCATGTATGCCTATATAAGGACCCTGGACCCCTCCTTTACCCCTTAGACATAATTTTGAGCTTAAACCAACTTTGAGCTTAGTCTCCCTAGGGTTAGCATCCATCTTGGACAAGCATCCCTCTGTAATCAAGGCCATCCTTGTTGTTGATTTGGATATTGTTGAGTGAGATTCTAGTGCAAGTCACTCTCTCTCCCTCACCAATCTCTTTTCTCCAACACCAATCTCTCACCGGGAATTCTGCCGCGTGCCTCTTCCGGGTGATTCTATTGGCGTGGTCCATCGAGCCACGGGGGTAAGTATCGGGTGTATCGGGTTGGTGTGCGTGCGTGAGTACCGGTGTTCCTCGTGTTCTTCGCGTTCCTCTCGCTCTCCCACCTTTTCCCCTTGGATCTTGGGTCAAATCGCGAGATCGGGCCAATCCCTAGATCTCAGATCTCATCAAATTGGGTCCGAGTAGTTAGTGAAACTACAACACATAGGAAAAACTCCACGTAAATATGTGCATATGGATATGAATTTGAACTTCATGCACATCTTAGCCGATTTAGGATTATGGTGGAGTTTTCCCTATGCATTGGATCAACGAAAGCAAGCATGACATAAGATATACATGAGGTAAATATGCATGCAAGACTTTCAAGAACCAAATGGAGATATGACTTGGACAAAATGCAAAATAGAACACGATGGCACACAAAGATGTGACATGTCAAAAGGTTGTCCAACCCATATCCAAGAATCAAATCAACACAAGATTGACCCCAAAGTTCAACAAATGAACTAACACAATGAGCAAGATGATGTACAAGACACACATGCTCAAGGACTTATCTCATTTTAAGAAGCTAAAACCAAATATCAAGTAATGAGATAACCAACTCCCAAAGAAAGCAAGGTTCCAAATAAACCAAACCCTCAACACTTTTCATGATGGCACAAAAGTACCGAAAAGAAAAGGTTTGTCTTCCAAAGTCAAATTCTTGAAACAAGAGAGTGTTCTAGCAAACATAGGAGAGCTCCTCCAAAATTAGTGCACCATTTAGGAGAGCTCCTCCAAAATTAGTGCACCATTTAGAATACAAAATGCAAAAATGCGGGATCATAGATCTACCATTGTTTATCAAAACATTAACAAGGTTCAAGTGAAAAGAGGAGATACATAAGAAGCAAGGAAGACACATGGGAGTATAACCAACAAGGACAAATTCTTGGCAAGATATAAAGCAATTGAGCACATGAGCCAAATGTGAGGATGATCCGGAACAATACCACACAATTTATTACCAATTGTCCAAGGACAAGAGGTATTTAGGAAATACTTACATATGATGGTTTGTGAGTATGTCCAAGATCACCTTCACAACAAAGAAAGCATATGGTAAAGTATAAGAGTTAACCATAATGCAAATGGAGATTCTTGAGAGCTTCAATTAGTTACACCAATCATGCAAGGCAATGAATAGCATAACATCAAGCACATGATTTTCCAAAGAGTATATAGAGCTAGCAACACAATGTGGAAAACCATGCCAAGACAAACTCCCACAAACAAAATCCAAGAGAATAGCAATAAGAGCATTTTAGGCAAAATGGGATTTGTTTGAGCAACATGTCACATAGGAGCAAGATAATCTAAAATACCAATTCTATGTGACACAACCTCAAGTGTTCACATTTTCTAGGCTTGTAAGATGCACAAAGCATAATACTCCCCCATAATGTGATAAAGACATTTTTCATGCAAGAGTCAAATAAGAACCACGTGAGATAATTAATGGACATTATAGAATTTTAATTCATCATGTCGCACATTTTAAGATTGTGAAATGCACAAAGCATATCACTCCCCCAAAATGGGATAGTCCATTAATTTCTCACACGAGCCAACAACTAAGATATCAACAAGATGCAATGGGCTCAAAATAAGAACAATTGTACATGATGTGCCACCAAACATATATAAGCATGTTAGCAAGATAAGCAAGTAGGAGGCACAACATACACAACCACATGCAAGGTACACAACCAACACATGAAAAAGGGGGGCGAGTAACTTTCAATGTAAAGGAGTTGAGGACTTGTTACCGCAAGGAGGTGCATGGGTAAAGGATGAAAGGAATAATACTTGACTTGAGGAAATAAGAATGATGAAGATCCCCTAAGTCTTCATGAAATAGTCAAGTCTCCATGCCCTCCACATGTACCTATTGGTCAAATTTTGGCTTGTTGGTCCCCAACCAAGTTGGGTCCTAAGAAGTTAGTCACAATAGGCTTGGAAATCCAAATGGTTCTTTTTGAGAAACCACATTGAGTGCCCATATGTTTGGCAAACACATTTCCAACCTTATCCTTGCAAAGAGAATAAGCACCATCGATCGAGATAGGGTTGGATGAGTTACCAGTAGTGCAAAAGGAGGAGATGTGGCCCTTCTCACGGCATATGTAGCATGTTCTTCTCTTTTCCTTCTTCTCACTTGATTTATCCACAACAGGAGCCTTGGCTTGATCCTTCTTGGGTAGCGGCCTTTCTTCAAGTCGAGGTAGACCATGAGCTTTACCTTGAGGTAGACCATGAGCTCCATCTTGAGGCCGCTTCCCTTGTTTCTTCTCACCAAGTGGCTTCTTCTTCAAGGGGCAATATCTAACGTGATGCCCTTCAATCTTGCACTTGAAGCACACAATCTTGGCGGGATCATTCACATGCCCTTGGCCCTTCTTCCGCTTGTGCATGGTGGACTTCTTCTTGTCGTTGGAGTTGAATCCAAGTCCACTCTTGTCATTGGGGGATTGCTTCCCTTCATGACCCTTTACCAAGTCCTTCTTCAAAGAAGTGACTTGGGCCTCGAGCTCTTCGATTCCCTCTACATGGTTAGTAAAAACACAAGTAATAGAGGAAGTGGAAGCTTCATTATTAGAGCAACAAGGCAAGGTAGGTAATTCACCACAAGATATAGCAATGGCATGGGTGGGTGAATTACTAGCACTAGCACATGGATTTGTAGAGCAACAAGGCATAGAAGGTAGTTCACCACAAGATATATCAATAGCATGAGTGGGTGAACTAAAAACACTAGCACATGGAAAAATAGCATTTTGAGAGGTAGTGCTAGTACTCACATGAGGCTCACAAGATGTTACCTTTGACATGATAGCCTCATGAGCTAACTTTATCAAATCATAAGAGACTAGAAGATCATCATGGGAGCTAGAAAGCTTTCCATGACTTTCTTGCAATTTCACATAATTGCTTGTTAGCAAAGCAAGTTGAGCCCTTAGCTCAACATTCTCCTTCAAGACGGATGCTTCACAAGAGGTAGAGTTAGTAGCACAAGCATTATCAATTATAGCACTAGGAGAAGGCAACTTAGCAAGCTCTATTAGGTTGAGAGCCTTAAATTGCTCATGTGACTCGGTGAGTTTGATGATCTCACTCTCAATAGCCCTATAGCCATTTTTGAGAAGCTCAAAATCCTCAAGGAGTTTAGCATGACTTACTAGCTCAACATTTTTAATTTGAAAATCATGTGCCACCTCTAAAGCTCTATCACGAGATTCCTTACTTTAGATAGCTCTAGAGTAAAGGACTCCTCAAGAGTTCCATTGGTGGTTTGTTGTTCTTCAAGAGCTTCACTAAGAGTTGCAATCTCGTTTGCATACTCGCGCTCATGCTCTTCCATTTTCTCAATAAGTTTTGTGCTCTCAATGGCAAAAGCCAAGATTTTCATAAAGTTAGAGCAAGAAAATTTCTTATAATGGAGAGCATGGAAAACCAACTCACCCATCATGTTTAAGGAAGCAACATTAAGTTCTTCCATATCATCATCCTCATCATCACTAGATAGATAGGGTTCCAAGGAAGGAGATACCTTAGAATCCTTAGCCATAAGGCAAGTGTAGGAACCATGAGGTGATGAAGAGGATGAAGTAATTGAAGCTCCATCCAAGATCTTGTCTTGGCCCATAGCATCCTTGGTTCCCTCTACATTGTTAGTCACACAAATACTAGAGGAAAGCAAAGTATTTTCATTATGACAACAAGACTAGGCAAGCATATCATCATGGAATGAAGACATGCAAGGACTATCAACACTAGCATGTAAGATATTTCAAGTGTTATAAGTGTTCAAGTACAAAGATGAAACATTGAAATGGGATAGGGATGTAGAATCATCAAGAGAAAGCTCAATATCAATAATACAATGTTCATCACCACTGACCATACAATTACCTTATGTCTTACCACACATTGGTGAAGTGGAAGGAGTGCGATCATCCTCAATGGTCTTGGACACACCATATGTATCTCGAAGATTTGTCCAAAACTCATAAGCACTCCGGAAAGGCGCGATGGAGAAAATCACTACATGACTCACAACATGGCAAAGCACTTTAGTAGCTTGAGCATCTAGATAAGAGTTTTTCTTCTCCTCAAGAGATGGATTTTGTGGATCCTTAGGAGGAGAAAAACCCATATCAAGAATTTGCTCCACATATGGGTGCATGCCCCCAAAATAATCAAGCATGTAGAATTTCCAAGCATCATAGTTAGTGCCATCAAATGTAAAAGTGTGATTATGCACTAATCCTCTAGCCGACGTCATTACTCTCTAGGCGGTGAAGCCCAACAAGATAAGAGAGCCCTAGCTCTGATACCAATTGAATGTACTAGGACGTCGCCTAGAGGGGTGGGGTGAATAGGCGGATTATAAAAACTTCTACTTGAGAGCTAAACTAGGCGGAACAAAACTACTAAGTGTTTACTAGTTTAGCTCAAAGCCTATCAACTAGGGGTATGCCTAAGTGCACCAACAACCTATGCTAGAATGATGAGCAACTAGGTGATAACAAGCTAGGTATAGAACATCAAGCATGATAGATATCACAATGTAAATCGCATAGGTAAAGGAGCTCGGGTTGAGAAGTACCGGTGCACGAGAGACGACGATGTATCCTGAAGTTCACACCCAAGGGTGCTACATCTCCGTTGGAGCGGTGTGGAGGCACGAGGCACTCCAATGAGCCACTAGGGCCACTGTATTATCCTCGAGCCTTTCCACCAAGGGGAAAGCCTCGATCCACTAAGGGACCCTTGAGGGTGGTCACCGAACCCGTACAAGCTTGGGCAAACTCCCAAGTATCAAGCTTGAGGCAACTCCACAACACATAGGCTCTCAAATACAAGGCCACAAGAGGCTACAACACGCCACACCGGCAACAAAGCCACCAAGACTCCAACGCGCCACAACCGGCTCCAAAACCACAAAGGCTAACACACTCCACAAAGGCAACAACGCCACAAAGACGATAAGTCCACAAAGGCTACAAGGCTACAAAGGCTACAACACCAAAAAGGTAACAAGGCCACGAAGGCAACAACACCACTAAGGTCAACAAGCCCTCTACGAGACCAAAACCCCGGAGAGAACCCAAACCGATGCACCTAATGCAATGGCTAAGAACACCACTAAGATGCCCAAGTTCTTCTGCCCCAAATTCCAACAAAGCTACAAAAGCTATTGGGGGAATAAGGGAGGAAGAACAAAATAGGAGGAGGAACACCAAATTACTCCAAGATCTAGATCTAGCAAGATCCCCTCACTTGGAGAGGGATTCAATTGGTGAAGCTCTAGATCTAGATCTCCTCTCTCCTTTACCCCAAAAATATGCAAGAAATAGTGGGGGGATCAAGAGGAGGATCAAACACTTCAAGGTCAACAATGGAGGAGAGAGAATGGAGGGGAAGAAGTGGTTGGGTCGGAGGAGGAAGAGAGGTATAAATAGGGGGTCCAAAATATAGCTGTTGGGCTGGAAAAATGGTCAGATTCACGCCCGAGCGGTACTACCGCTTGTCAAAGCGGTACCACCGCTCGCGCGCAAACTGTGCAGAAAACGATCAAAAAACGACCCAAAGCGGTACTACCTCTTGTGAAAGCGGTACTACCGGGTCGGTACCGGCCCAATACCGGACCGGATCCAGCGTCTCACAGAGACCAAACCGGTACCTGACCAGTACTATCGCTCTTCCCTTTTGTTTTCTCTAAACTGCGATACGGAAATGGCAATATCTCGAGCTAGGAAACTCTGATTGAGGTGAAACCAATTTTGCCGGAAAGAGGGTGACAAGAGCTACCTCTACAAAAGGTGAAAACATGGAACATAGTGGATGATGATTTTCTCATGGTCATAGAGGTGTAACCTCTCAATATGGTATATCGGAAAAATCATCACCCTCGCACATGCAACATGCGATGCATCCGGAATCTGTTTCCGATGAGCTAGAGATTGTCATGAGAATGAACACAAGCTCTAACCCATCTCATGGATAAGAACCAAGAACAACCAAGAAACACGATGCAATGCATGCAAGCTTTGAGCTCTCTCTGATGATGCGATCACTATCCTATCGAGCACAAACCTTGTCCTTGCGCGTTCCACTCGACTCGGCAAGCTCCATCTTCATCCTCTTCAACCTTGTACATGCCGCCATCTCCTTCCAACATACACGCCATCGTCTCCATCCATCTTCTACGCCTTCTTCATCTCTCTTCGACACCGTCTTCATCCGTCTTCTTCATAGTACTCGCTCTTCTCCATCTTGCAACCTTGAGACCAACACATGGCTATGGACACGACCTAAGATCGATTCTCAATACAACCGTTAGTCCATAGGGATTGTCATCAATTACCAAAACCACACATGGGGGCTCCATGTTCTTTCAGTGCAGTAACACGCTATTCATGGTCTAGTTTCGTAAAGAAAACTTACATTCCAGTTACCAAGAAAAGAAAACCAACTAAAAAATAATACAAGTATTTATGTGAAAATACTTTCGTATTTTTGCCTAATCAAACATATTGCATGTGGATGCTCTTTCCCTATGGTTGCATGCAACTTTAGTATTAATGAACATCATCCTATGAGGTAGAATAGAATCAATTTTACTAATTAATGTTAGTAGTTTAACATATTGATAAAATATAAAACAGAGGGAGTAGTTACTTATCAAAATCAATGTGTAGTCCACCTTTTTTCATATATTTTGTTGTTGGAAGAACATTCACAAAAGGAACCTTGTATTTCATCCGCCTCTGGTCCACCTCATTGAGTTTTCATAGAGCTTCTGAAAGTGCATGGATTCCCCATGCGTGGTTTGGTAATTAATGACAATTCATATGGACTAATGGTTGGGTTGAGTTATATTTGTAGGAGTTATCCATAGGCAATACTTGAAACATATTTTGGCTTCAAGGTTACAATAAGGATCAAATGAAGAATATCAAGTAACAATTATGTCTTGAAGAAGAAGATTGAGTAAGCTCTCGTGTGTACGTTCAAGACATCAACAAGATGAAGAAAGAAGAAATGTAGTGCAAGTTCAAGATGAGCTATCTCGAAAATGTCATATGCTTGAAGCTTGCCATTGGTATAGATCAAGGATATGTGAAGATGCGTCGAAGAAGAAGCTCTCCCATAGTGGTGTATGGGGAGCAATCCGCAAGACTTCATCAAGCAAGCACAATCAAGAAAGACGTTTCATCTTGTTGCGGCCAGGATTGTCATCATCGAACTCAAGTGGAATGCGCAAGGTTAAGGTTGGTTCTTGATAGGTTTTCTTTCTTAGCGGTCTCTTGGTTTAGTTGGGAGATCGGTTCATAGGTTAGTTTCCGTACTATCAAGAGGGCTCTCGAGTGAGTAACTCGATCGTATTGTTCGGAGAGAGCTCAAAACGCTGCATCTTTGCATCATCTTTCTTGGTTGTTATTTGGATATTATTCATGTGGTGTTTTAGAACTCGTGGTTATTTGCATGACAAACTCTAGCTCATCGAAAATGGATTCCGCATGATATACTTGTTGCTTTTTCGATAATAGAGTTTTTCTCGGTTTCTCATATTGAGAGGTTTCACTCTAAAAATCATAAAAAATCACCTCCCACCTGTTTTCATATTTTCACTTTTTGTGGAGGTAGATCTTGTTGTCCTCTTCGAACAAAATTGGTTCCGTCTCGATCGGAGTTTCCAAACTCGAGATATTGCAGTTTTAAGTTTGCATTCTAATTGATTTAAAGAGAAAATAAAAAAGGGGTTGGCTGCCCAGGCCGGCAATTCCGCCTTTGCTGGGCCAACCCCGGCATTGCCGGCTCCCCGCGCGCAGAAATTCCAGCCCGCTCCGTGCGACACTGCCGGGCCGCCAAGGCTGGCACTACCGAGCCACGCCCCAGCCCCCAGGCCGCCCCGCTGGTCCCAGCCCAGCTCGGCAGCTCGCTCTGGCGTTGACTCGCCCGCGTCCCCGCTCGAGTCCCGCGCTGCTCAGTATCGCTCGCTGGCGCCTCGCTCCTGCGCGTCCTCGCTCGCCCGCACGCGGCTGCTGCACGCTCGCTGGCCTACGCTTGTTCTGCTTTCCCATGTTCTGGCTATCTAGCGTGCGTGAGCGGCAGCCCACCTAGGCCGGAACTACCGGTCCATGTTTGGCCAGCCCCAACAGGCAAATTTTCTGGCTTCTTTATATAGTCTTCTTCCTCCTCTTTTTTTTTTGGTTGCTTCACACACTTTTTGCTCTCCTCCATTGCTAACATTTGAGAGCTCTCTCTACCCCAAATTTCTCCATGATGCTTGCTCAAATTTGAGGAAAAGAGAGAGGAGACTTAGATCTATAATCCAACCAATCAAATTTTCCTCTTTATGAGAGAATCTCTAGATCTAGCTCTTGGAAGAAATTTGGTGTTCCTTTTCTATTTGTTCTTCCCCTCTTATTCTCCCAATAGGTTTTGTAGCTTTGTAGCATTTGATAGAGAATGACTTAAGCATCTTAGTGGTGTTCTTGCAATTGCATTTGGTGCATCGGTTTAAGTTCTCCACAATGATTCGTGGAGGTGAAAGCATGAAAATTGTTACTCTTAGGTTCTTGGAACCCTAGACGGATTTGAGGCCTTTGTGGTGATTTAATGGAAACCTCCAATTAAGTTGTGGATGTGTGCCCCAATCTTTATGTAAGGCTCGGTTTCCGCCTCGAAGGAAAATCCTTAGTGGAACCATGACCTAGACCTTTGTGGCGAGGGTCATCGAAGAATAAGGTGAAGACTTTGTGGCGCTCGGTGTGTGCTGTGACTACCACATCTTGGGGTAAGGCATTTGTGGCGTTGGTGTGCATCGAGCAATCACACCTCAAGGTGAGATCTCTTGTGGTGTTCGGGAGCACTAAGCCACCGCACCTCTCCAACGGAGATTAGCACTCGCAAGAATGTGAACTTCGGGATAATCATCGTCTCCCGCTTGCCTTGTAACTTCGGGAGATCTAGCTCTTGGAAGAAATTTAGTGTTCCTCTTTCTATTTGTTCTTCCCCTCTTATCCCCCAATAGGTTTTGTAGCTTTGTAGCATTTCATAGAAAAGGACTTGAGCATCTTAGTGGTGTTCTGACATTGCATTTGGTGCATCGGTTTGAGTTCTCCACAATGATTCGTGGAGATGAAAGCAAGAAAGTTGTTACTCTTGGGTTCTTGGAACCTTGACAGATTTGAGGCCTTTGTGGTGATTTGTTGGGAGCCTCCAATTAAGTTGTGGATGTGTGCCCCAACCTTTGTGTAAGACCCAGTTTCCGCCTCGAAGGAAAACCCTCAGTGGAACCGTGACCTAGGCCTTTGCGGTCACCGGAGAATAAGTTGAGGCCTTTGTGGCGCTCGGTGTGTGTTGTGACTACCGCATCTTGGGATGAGGCATTTGTGGCGTTGGTGTGCATCAAGCAACCACACCTCAAGGTGAGACCTCTTGTGGCGTTCGGGAGCACTAAGCCACCGCACCTCTCCAACGGAGATTAGCACTCGCAAGAATGTGAACTCCGGGATAAATCATCGTCTCTCGCATGCCTCGGTTATCTCTACACCTGAGCTCTTTACTTATGCACTTTACTTTGTGATAGCATGCGTGCTTGAAGTTATATATATCTTGTTGTCACATAGTTGTTTATCTTGCTTAGCATACGTTGTTGGTGCACATATGTGAACCATAGTATATAGGTTTTGAGCTTGATAAAGTAAACACTAGTTTTATTCCGTATTTGTTAAACCCATCTAGAAAAAGTTTTAACCGACTATTCACCCGTATGCAGCATCTATGTCCTTTTAGCTTCCACCGATGCTTAATTTTTATAGTAGTTAGAACTCTTAGAGTGATGTTCAAGAGAACCTAGTGAAACTCCATTATGTTGCCCCATTGAAACCGATACGAAATATTTAGGAAATCATGAAATAAAAGTGAAACTCACTAAAAACCTATATTAAACCTACATGAATAAAACATCAGGTTTGGCAGTTTCATACAAATAAAAGTATATATTCTGAAACCTTATGAAATCTCCATGGGGTGGTGGCGTGTTAATTTGAAGAAAATAGAAGGTTACTCTGCAAATGTAATAAAAACAAAAAGAATACTAGAATCTCTTCTCAATCAATCAGCTAAACAGTAACAAGTGTAAGAAGGGACATGGGTTTTCTACTCCCGAGCTCATATGCTCCCGCTCCAATAAAAAAATCAGAAAATAGCAAATACATTTTTTTGATTTTTTTACAACGAAACATGAACATGTGTTTTAGTAGCGAACCAAAAATCTCCTAGAAAAGATGCATGTACTGGTCTGTGCAAAAAAAAAGGCAAATCTAATTGTTGTTGCAAACAATAAATCGAAATGCTCCAAACAAAACCATTTATTTTTTATTTTTGCATAACAACCAAACATGTCATTTCTCACCACAATGTTGCTTCCAGTTAGAACACATTATCATGTTCGTTATAAAGACAATTCTGATTTTTTTTGAATTTGTTTGCTATTTATTGCAACTCTTTTATTGAAGCATCTCGGGTTCAAAAGTGCAATATTGTGTAAGAAGGTCATATTTTGAGTACCCGCGTCCCTTTAGTACTCCTGATGCACATGTGACTCTCTAATCACGGGATTTATGCGACCGGTTTGGCTAGTGGTTAGAAATAGGATCAGTTATGCACAAGCTCGTGTTGCGTGTCACTATTTCTGCATGGTGAAGCCCGTGTGTACCTATTATTTGTTTAACACTTTGAACCTGATATACTTTGCATAAAAGTGCTTGGGTGCAACCATTGATGCAAAGGCCATAGGCTTTGCTTTCTTTTCGGAAAAAAAAACTAGCTTACATACGAATGCAGATGTTTGCTAAGGGCAGAAAAGTACTTAATAAACTATTTGGAGCTACAATAAATCTGACTATAAGAACATATACGTTTTTCAAGGATGAAAAAACAAGCAGATGTTCCTTACAAAAAAGTTCCTCCATTTCTTTTCATACCTTGGGAAAACAGAGTTCTTGCAGCCGGACTTCGTAGAGATTTCACGAGTTAAAAAACACTGTTGTTCGACAGTACAAATCCCAAAGAGGTTACGTTTAGACAATTAATCAGGAAAAGGCCATTCTTGTGTCCCATGTGGTCTGAATCTCCGACATAGTGCACGTATAGATGCTCCCAATGTAAACACAAGAAACGACTAGGACGGAGAGTCTGGGGCGCGCTGTCACCTTACACTAGTATCAGTTCACCTTGATTGTGCTTGAGATATACAAAGCACAAAGCAGCCAGTGGGTATGTCTTTTCAAAAACGTAGACGGCCTTACATAATCTGGCTGCAAACAGTGTGTCTTGTACAGTTGTACTCTTGTTAAGTGCTGACTTTGCTTAGTCGACTGACAGGTCAATTTAGTATGGAGATCCATGAGACAACAAGAATTTAGAGGCAGTAAGCAGCCTAGTAATTAGCTAAACAGAAAAATAGATAAACTACGCAACCTAGCACTTTGCATCACCGGCCGCGCATCACTTCATCTGTACTTTCAAAGGACAGACAAAACCATTCCCTGTTTTTGTGGCACGCAGGATTCATTGCTCGCCCCCTGTATCCATCTTCTTTCGTATTCTTTCTTCTGTCGTACTGAACTCTACAATGAAACGACAGGAGAAGCAGAGTTCCCTTGCTGTGTCAGCAGGTTTCGTCGAACCATTTTGTGTGCGTAACAAAATGTGTCAGAGCTCTAGCCAGCACAAAACCAAAGTGACGGTGTTCACGGGTCCGGAATGAGGATCTCTATCCGTTTTAGTTGGTATATATAGTAAGTGCATCACATCTCTCTGTTCCAATCAACAGACGAGATGGGAGGCTTGTGCTTGTGCATATGCATGTGCATGTGGAGATGCCATATATTCTCTTGCTTTCAGGAGAGTAGTGTACCGTCTCGCGTCGCATTCGGTAGGTAATTTTGTTTACATTAGATGCATTTGATGGTACTTAGGGAGACCACGACGCAGATGGACGGCGCAACAAAAAGGGAAATGGAGAATTCCAGTTTACCCAAAGCAATAGTACAAGCATCAGTCGCGAAGACGCCAAATGAAAAAAAAAATACTTTCAAACACATTAAAGATATAATTATATCTGGTCGATCGGGCGGTTCAAAGCTGCGACCTACAACCCAACGACTATGATAGATCAGGAGATTAGGTTTATGTGAAGGTTTGTGTTGGATTAGGCTAGACAAAAGGTAACGAGCTACATCTAGACAAAATAAAACTCAGTTTTTTTTGCATGGATAAAGAAAGTCGGTTTTCTGCAAGTGTTCCACCGGAAAATGCTGCTCTATGTTTTGTTTATGTGTTTGCAACTCTGTTTTCATTTCTATGCTTCATCTTCGTTACCATTTTACCGAGGAATTGTTGACAATATTCTCTACCGTTTCCATCTTCTTTTTGCCCGGTCGTACTAGGGCGATCCGGGTGTCCCTAGCCACCACCCAACATGCCAACACCACCTCCCTCGCGTCTCCCTCTTAGCTACCGTCGGGTAAAGTTTGCTACTGGTAGTTGAGACAAGGCACACTTATCGGAAAGGTGTGATTGCAGCATAGGTGATAGCTCGAGCGGCCCCTTGTGGTGAGACTAGAAGACACTAAACACATGTTCGATTCGTAGCATAGGAAAAATATAGGAATAGGAAATATGTAGGATTACAATACCATACCGACTTCAATCCTACATAATTCATATAAACCAAAATTTGTATAATTCTCTCACAGGAAAGGCAAAAGGTATTTGGCTCCTCTACTTCATAAAACGGAAAAGGCATAGGAATCGGAAAAACATAGGACTGAAAATTTTAGATGTCATGTATGGTTGAATCTTATGGAAAGCTGAGTTCTCTTTAATTGTACCAAAGGAAATTTTATGAGGTATGACCTATTGTTTTTTCTATAGGATTTGTACTACAAGATTTCTACATGATTAGTTCCTATAAATCAAATAGCTAATGTAGAAAATTTTCCATAGGATCTAAATCCTACACGATTTCTATACAAATCTATGAATCAAAGGAGCCCTAAATAGAGATATGAGCGGATATTAAATTTCCTTTGATATCTATTGCGAAGAATTTGGAAATCAATCCTACAAATCAAACAACCATAGTTTATTTTTCTCGTAGAAGTTAATCCTACAAATTTCCAATGCAAAACCTTCCATCGGCACGCACGCTGATCCACAAATAGAGACCACATCATTTGATATTTCTCTGCCATGTCAAATCTGAGTTGTTGGGTAACAAGATGTTATGAGATGTTGCTGGTCATCTGTGTTCTAGCTTATTATGTATAGTACTGTATGTATCTAGACACACTTTGGTGTATTTATTCACTCATTTCAGTCACATTCAAATATCCAAAATATCTTACAATTTAGAACAGAGAAAGTCTTGAATTTGAATACATTTAATCGCATGCTTATCTTGGCTAAACACTAACCTATAGTTGGTCCATCTATATATACTTGGGAAAGAATAAAAAAGGCACTTGCAGATGGCTTAGAATGAGAGAAGATTTTTTTATTATTATCTCCTAACCTTATTTTTATGTCTTCTCCGTTGTCCCTATGGTCTATTGCAGGATGATTTTCCTAAGGCATTGTAGTATTTATACAAGGATAAATAACAATCGTTAATATAGTCGGATGATATTACCGAGAAGTTCAATTAATCACCGGTACTCCTAGTGTGCTACTGTAGTAAATAATGTTTCCTCCTTTCCATAATTCATGTCGTGGTTTTATCTATGGAATGGGGGGCATATCAACCTAATAAAGTACATCATTCACATGGTGCGCATACTCTTTAATTTTAATTACCATGTGTTTTAGGTTTAGTCAAAGTTCAATACGTATATTTAATCAACCGCATGGGAAAATATCATCATACAAACTTCCTTTGGGGCCCTAAATACTTGCCGCGGATTAAATGAACTAGAAATTTTTTAGTCTATATTTTGCCTGAATGCGAGAAGTATTTAAAAACCGGTGGGAGCAGTATCAAATGCAGTTATTAATATAAAAAAGCTACTAGTGCAACATAGAATTGGGTAGAAAAACCGATAACTAAACACCGAAATAAAACAGATCGAGACTGAGACCAAACCCGAATAGACCGAAACCGAAAGGACCAATCAAAATAGTTAGAAAACGTTTCAGACTGAATTTAGTTCGTTCAATTCGGTAATTAGTTCCTAATAATCGAATAGACTGAACGGACCGAACAATACATGAGACTGCCGGAATCTCCATAATTGTGTGATGTGCGTGAATTGTGGTATCGTTGTATGTTGATTAAACTGCTATAGTGTGGTATTATTTTTTTTTGGTATGACATTTATTTTTGCCAATTAATAACTATATATGCATTGCAAAAAGTCTAAAATACAGCCAAAACGCTACCATTTTTATTAAATAATTTTGAAGTTTTATGTTGACAACATTGGCCACACTGTTCTCCATCATGACCGAACCCCGAATCGGAATTAGTGGGTACCCGAATCTGTTGGGTAGTGAAAGTAACAAGTATATTTCTATCTTTATTTTAGATGATTTTTTAAAAAATAGATCAAAAATAAAGAATAAATTGTCGGTCATGACCGAACGCCCACCCCTAGTGCAATACTCGATCTTCTCCGGCTACATCTGATGACCCACAAGTATAGGGGGTGTATCGTAGTATCTTCGATAAGTAAGAATGTCGATCCCAACGAGGAGCAGAAGGTGTTGACAAGCAGTTTTGATGAAGGATTCACTGTAAATGCTCACAGACAAGTATTCGGGGGTTTTGATGTAACAGATGAATAAAGTACGAGTAAGTAAAATGCGAGAGAAATAATTGCAGCGAGTAGCCCAATCCTTTTTAGCACAAAGGACAAGCCGGTTTGTTTACTTATAATGACCAAACGTTCTCGAGGACACACGGGATTTTAGTCTAGTGCTTTCGCTTCATACAGTTGATTAATCTTCATTATTTTGATAAGTGTTGTGTGGGTGAACCTATGCTAATGTACCGTCCTTCCTAGGACTAATACATACTTGTGATTATACCCCTTGCAAGCATCCGCAACTACAAGAAAGTAATTAAGATAAATCTAACCACAGCCTTAAACTCTGAGATCCTGCGATCCCTCCTGCATCGATATACCAACGGGGGTTTAGGTTTCGTCACTCCGGCAACCCCGCAATTGGCAAACGAGTACAAGATGCATTCCCCTAGGCCCATAAATGGTGAAGTGTCGTGTAGTCGACGTTCACACGACACCACTAGAAGAATAACACCACAACTTAAATATCATAACATTGAATATTACTCAACCATAGTTCACTACTAACATTTAGACTTCACCCATGTCCTCAAGAACTAAACGAACTACTCACGAGACATCATATGGAACATGATCGAGAGGTGATATGATGATGAATAACAATCTGAACATAGACCTTGGTTCAATGGTTTCACTCAATAGCATCAACAAC
>NC_061513.1:202254761-202274964 GCF_022539505.1 Lolium rigidum
TTCCAAGACTCAAATATAAAATAAAAATACTGTAGTAAAAACATGGGTTGTCTCCCATAAGCGCTTTCCTTTAACGCCTTTCAGCTAGGCGCAGAAAGGGTGTATCAAGTATTATCAAGAGATGAAGCATCGGCATTACCTTGGGCTTTACCCTTACCTTTCTTGTTCTTTTTCTTACTTTTTGGCTTAGGGAATATATGTCTACCCCGGGTGTAGAGGTGAATTTTAGGGTGCCTTCTCCCATATCTATGATTGCTCCCAATAGTTTCAGCGGGGATCTTCCGAGTGTGATTTGTCCTGTTCCTGCACATTCAATAACAAGATAATCAATGGATATTGTTCTCCCAAGAATGGTTGTATGCACACCCGCAGCTATTCCTTTAGGAATTATAACGAGTTATCAATAAGGGTTATTCCTTCTCCCCCTTCAACAAATCCCCAAAGTTTCAAAGATTCATGAATACTCTTAGGCATTAGGCAAAATTCAGACATAATATCACAATTAGCATGAAGAGTCTGGTCACCGATAGCAATTTTAATAGTAGGATCCCATAATGAAGGTTCAGAGTTCACTAAAACTTGATCAAGACGGTTACGAACATATCCATAATTTTCATTCAAGCGAGATGCACTTGTCTCAAGAGTGTTTAATCTATTATAAATGCTAATAAGGGTCTGAATCAAAGTTATTAGCTGAATCATGTGATGCAACCAACTTATTTATGGCATTAAAAGCTTGATCCCCATTGCAATGAAGGAAATCTCCTCCCACTATAGCATCCAAGGCATATCTATAGCGAATCATAAGACCAAAATAAAAATTACTAAGGAGCAAGCTTAGAGTCATTTGAGGTTCAGTTTTACGATAAGAAGTAAAAATTCTGGACCAAGCATCTTTAAAACTCTCCTCATCCCCTTGTTTAAAAGTGAAGACTAATTCCTCGGGTGAAGAAGTAACAAGTGCAGAACTAGACATGGTAACAAAAGTAAAATGCAAGTAACTAATTTTTTTGTGTTTTTGATATAGAGTGCAAGACAGTAAATAAAGTAAAGCTAGCAACTAATTTTTTTGTGTTTTGATATAATGCAGCAAACAAGTAAGTAAATAAAATAAAGCAAGACAAAAACAAAGTAAAGAGATTGGATTGTGGAGACTCCCCTTGCGGCGTGTCTTGATCTCCCCGACAACGGCGCCGGAAAAAGAGCTTGATGGCGTGTAACTCACACGTTCGTTGGGAACCCCAAGAGGAAGGTATGATGCGCACGGCAGCAAGTTTTCCCTCGAGAAAGAAACCAAGGTTTATCGAACCGGGAGGAGCCAAGAAGCACGTTGAAGGTTGATGGCGGCGGGATGTAGTGCGGCGCAACACCGAGGATTCGGCGCCAAAGTGGAACCTGCACAACACAACCAAAGTACTTTGCCCCAACGAAACAGTGAGGTTGTCAATCTCACCGGCTTGCTGTAACAAAGGATTAGATGTATAGTGTGGATGATGATTGTTTTAAGAAAACAGTAGAACAAGTATTGCAGTAGATTGTATTTAATGTAAAAGAATGGACCGGGGTCCACAGTTCACTAGAGGTGTCTCTCCCATAAGATAAATAGCATGTTGGGTGAACAAATTACAGTCGGGCAATTGAAAAATAGAGAGGGCATGACAATGCACATACATGATATGATGAATATTGTGAGATTTAATTGGGCATTACGACAAAGTGCATAGACCGCTATCCAGCATGCATCTATGCCTAAAAAGTCCACCTTCAGGTTATCATCCGAACCCCTTCCAGTATTAAGTTGCAAAACAACGAGACAATTGCATTAAGTATGGTGCGTAATGTAATCAATAACTACATCCTCGGACATAGCATCAATGTTTTATCCCTAGTGGCAACAAGCACATCCACAATCTTAGAACTTTACGTCACTTGTCCCGGATTTAATGGAGGCATGAACCCACTATCGAGCATAAATACTCCCTCTTGGAGTTAAGAGCAAAAAATTGGCCGAGCCTCTACTAATAACGGAGAGCATGCAAGATCATAAACAACACATAGGTAATAGATTGATAATCAACATAACATAGTATTCTCTATCCATCGGATCCCGACAAACACAACATATAGAATTACGGATAGATGATCTTGATCATGTTAGGCAGCTCACAAGATCCGACAATGAAGCACATGAGGAGAAGACAACCATCTAGCTACTTGCTATGGACCCATAGTCCGAGGGTGAACTACTCACTCATCACTCCGGAGGCGACCATGGCGGTGAAGAGTCCTCCGGGAGATGATTCCCCTCTCCGGCAGGGTGCCGGAGGTGATCTCAGAATCCCCCGAGATGGGATTGGCGGCGGCGGCGTCTCAGTAAGGTTTTCCGTATCGTGGCTCTCGGTACTGGGGTTTCGCGACGAAGGCTTTAAGTAGGCGGAAGGGCAACGCGGGGGGGCCACACGAGGGCCCCACACGCCAGGGCCGCGCGGCCAGGGCCCAGGTCGCGCCGCCCTGCTGTGTCGGCGCCTCGTGGCCCCACTTCCTTTCCCCTCGGTCTTCGGAAGCTTCGTGCAAAAATAGGACCCCGGGCGTTGATTTCGTCCAATTCCGAGAATATTTCCTTTGTAGGATTTACTGAAACCAAAAACAGCAGAAAACAGACAACTAGCTCTTCGGCATCTCGTTAATAGGTTAGTGCCGGAAAATGCATAAATACGACATATAATGTGTATAAAACATGTAGATATCATCAATAATGTGGCATGGAACATAAGAAATTTCGATACGTCGGAGACGTATCAGTAAACAAGATCATTTTCATGAAAACTAGCTTCCCAAAATTTAGACATTTCCATAGCATTAGCAATAATGGTGTTCAAAGAATTCGTACTAATAACATTGTTATTAGCATGCAAATATAGTTCCATAAGTTTTTTAATTTTCTCTTCAAACACTTCATGTCCTAACTCAAGATAAATACAATAGAACTCTCTAATTTTGTTGTTGTTTTTCATTAAGCCTAACTAGTGAAAATAAAAACAAGAAACATCAACATGGAAAGTGAGCATGGAATAAACTAAGAAAATCAATAACAAAGTAAAGAGATTAGAGATGAGAGACTCCCCTTGCAGAAATCCTCTTTCTCCCCGGCAACAGCGGCAGAAAATTAGCTTGATGAGCGCAGATTGCACACCGTTGGAGAACCCCAAGAGGAAGATATGATGAGCACATCAGCAAGTTTTCCCTCAGTAAAAAACCAAGGTTTAATCGACCAGTAAGAGAAAGGTGTGACTTCTGAAGGTGTTGCTAGCTGACTAGTGGTAGGGCGCACTACCGGCGTTGATACGTCTCCGACGTATCGATAATTTCTTATGTTCTATGCCATATTATTGATGTTACCTACATGTTTTATGCACACTTTATGTCATATTCGTGCATTTTCTGGAACTAACCTATTAACAAGATGCCGAAGTGCCGCTTCTTGTTTTCTCGCTGTTTTTGGTTTCGAAATCGTAGTAACGAAATATTCTCGGAATCGGACGAAATCAAGACCCGGGGTCCTATTTTTCCCGGAGCCTTCCGGAACATCCGAGAGCCGCCGGGGGAAGCCCTGGGGGACCCACACCACACCCTGGCGTGGCCAGAGGGGGGCCGCGCCGCCCTATGGTGTGGGCCCCCCGGGCCCCCTCCGAGGCTGCCCTTCCGCCTATTTAAAGCCTCCGTCGAGAAAACCCTGATACGAAGAACCACGATACGGAAAACCTTCCAGAGACGCCGCCGCCGCCAATCCCATCTCGGGGATTACTGGAGATCTCCTCCGGCACCTCGCCGGAGAGGGGATTCATCTCCCGGAGGACTCTACACCGCCATGGTCGCCTCCGGAGTGATGAGTGAGTAGTTCACCCTTGGACTATGGGTCCATAGCAGTAGCTAGATGGTTGTCTTATCCTCATTGTGCTTCATTGTTGGATCTTGTGAGCTGCCTAACATGATCAAGATCATCTATCTGTAATACTCTATGTTGTGTTTGTCGGGATCCGATGGATAGAGAATACCATGTTATGTTAATTATCAAGTTATTGCATATGTGTTGTTTATGATCTTGCATGCTCTCCGTTATTAGTAGAGGCTCTGGCCAAGTTGATGCTAGTAACTCCAAGAGGGAGTATTTATGCTCGATAGTGGGTTCATGCCCGCATTGACACCGGGACAGATGATGTAAAGTTCTAAGGTTGTGCTTTGTGTTGTTGCCACTAGGGATAAAACATTGATGCTATGTCCGAGGATGTAGTTATTGATTACATTACGCACCATACTTAATGCAATTGTCCGTTGCTTTGCAACTTAATACCGGAGGGGGTTCGGACGATAACCTGAAGGTGGACTTTTTAGGCATAGATGCGGTTGGATGGCGGTCTATGTACTTTGTCGTAATGCCCAATTAAATCTCACTGTACTTATCATGACATGTATGTGCATTGTTATGCCCTCTCTATTTGTCAATTGCCCGACTGTAATTTGTTCACCCAACATGCTTTTATCTTATGGGAGAGACACCTCTAGTGAACTGTGGACCCCGGTCCATTCTTTTAATACTGAAATACAAATCTACTGCAATACTTGTTTCTACTGTTTTCTCTGCAAACAATCATCTTCCACACAATACGGTTAATCCTTTGTTACGAGCAAGCCGGTGAGATTGACAACCTCATCTGTTTCGTTGGGGCAAAGTACTTTGGTTGTGTTGTGCGAGTTCCACGTTGGCGCCGGAATCCCTGGTGTTGCGCCGCACTACATCCCGCCACCATCAACCTTCAACGTGCTTCTTGGCTCCTCCTGGTTCGATAAACCTTGGTTTCTTTCGAGGGAAAACTTGCTGCTGTGCGCATCATACCTTCCTCTTGGGGTTCCCAACGAACGTGTGAAATACACGCCATCAAGCATATTTTCTGGCGCCGTTGCCGGGGAGATCAAGACACGCTGCAAGGGGAGTCTCCACTTCTCAATCTCTTTACTTTGTTTTTGTCTTGCTTTATTTTATTTACTACTTTGTTTGCTGCATTATATCAAAACACAAAAAAATTAGTTGCTAGTTTTACTTTATTTACTTGTCTTGTTTGCTATATCAAAAACACACAAAAATTAGTTTACTTGCATTTACTTTATCTAGTTTGCTTTATTTACTACTGCTAAAATGGCTACCCCTGAAAATACTAAGTTGTGTGACTTCACTAGCACAAATAATAATGATTTCTTATGCACACCTATTGCTCCACTCGCTACTACGAGCAGAATTCTTTGAAATTAAACCTGCTTTACTTAATCTTGTTATGCGAGAGCAATTTTCTCGGTGTTAGTTCTGATGATGCTGCTGCCCATCTCAATAATTTTGTTGAATTATGTGAAATGCAAAAGTATAAAGATGTAGATGGTGACATTATAAAATTAAAATTGTTTCCTTTCTCATTAAGAGGAAGAGCTAAAGATTGGTTGCTATCTCTGCCTAGGAATAGTATTGATTCGTGGACTAAATGCAAGGATGCTTTTATTGGTAGATATTATCCCCCTGCTAAAATTATATCTTTGAGGAGTAGCATAATGAATTTTAAACAATTGGATAATGAACATGTTGCTCAATCTTGGGAAAGAATGAAATCTCTGGTTAAAAATTGCCCAACCCATGGACTGACTACTTGGATGATCGTCCAAACCTTCTATGCAGGACTAAATTTTTCTTCGCGGAATTTATTGGATTCAGCTGCTGGAGGTACCTTTATGTCCATCACTCTTGGTGAAGCAACAAAGCTTCTTGATAATATGATGATTAATTACTCTGAATGGCACACGGAAAGAGCTCCACAAGGTAAGAAGGTAAATTCCGTTGAAGAATCCTCCTCCTTGAATGATAAGGTTGATGCTATTATGTCTATGCTTGTGAATGATAGGACTAATGTTGATCCTAATAATGTTCCATTAGCTTCATTGGTTGCCCAAGAAGAACATGTTGATGTAAACTTCATTAAAAATAATAATTTCAACAACAATGCTTATCTGAACAATTCTAGTAATAACTATAGGCCATATCCTTATAATAATGGTAACGGTTATGCTAATTCTTATGGGAATTCTTACAACAATAATAGGAATACACCCCCTGAACTTGAAGCTATGCTTAAAGAATTTATGAGTACACGAACTGCCTTTAACAAATCTGTTGAGGAAAAGCTCAATAAAATTGATATTCTTGCTTCTAGAGTTGATAGTCTTGCCTCTGAAGTTGATCTTTTGAAATCGAAAGTTATGCCTAATAGGGATATTGAAAATAAAATTGTTACTACAGCAAATGCCATCCAAGTTAGAATTAATGAGAATATAAGATTAATGGCTGAACTACGTGCTAGGTGGGATAGAGAAGAAAATGAAAAACTAGCTAAAGAGGAAAATGTAGCTAAAGTTTGGACTATTACCACCACTAGAAATGCTAATGATTCACATGTTGCTGCACCTCCTACTATCAATGATAAAATAATTGGTGTTGGCAATGCTTCTACTCCTAGTGCAAAGCGCGCAAAATTACCCGAAGCTTGCTAAAGCTGCGCTGAAACTGCTTGTGATAAAACTGCTGAAATTTTTTCCAACCTTGGGGATGATAATCCCATTGCTTTAGATTGTAATGATTTAGATTTTTATGATTGCCACATCTCTGAAGTTATAAAGTTCTTGCAAAAACTTGCTAAAAGTCCTAATGCTAGCGCTGTAAACTTGGCTTTCACAAAACATATTACAAATGCTCTCATAAAAGCTAGAGAAGAGAAACTAAAACTTGAAACTTCTATTCCTAGAAAGCTAGAGGATGGTTGGGAGCCCATCATTAAAATGAGAGTCAAAGATTTTGATTGTAATGCTTTATGTGATCTTGGTGCAAGTATTTCCGTTATACCTAAAAAGTCTATGATATGCTTGACTTGCCACCATTGAAAAACTGTTATCTGGATGTTAATCTCGCTGATAATGCTAAAAAGAAACCTTTGGGGAGAGTTGATAATGTTCATATTATGGTTAACAATAACCTTGTCCCCGTTGATTTTATTGTCTTGGATATTGAATGCAATGCATCTTGCCCCATCATATTGGGAAGACCTTTTCTTCGAACCGTTGGTGCTACTATCGATATGAAGGAAGGTAATATTAAATATCAATTTCCTCTCAAGAAAGGTATGGAACACTTCCCTAGAAAGAGAATGAAGTTACCTTATGATTCTATTATTAGAAAAAATTATGATGTTGATGCTTCATCTCTCGATGTTACTTGAGTTACACTTTCTGCGCCTAGCTGAAAGGCGTTAAAGGAAAACGCTTATGGGAGACAACCCATGTTTTTACTACAGTATTTTTGTTTTATATTTGAGTCTTGGAAGTTGTTTACTACTGTAGCAACCTCTCCTTATCTTAGTTTCGAGTTTTGTTGTGCCAAGTAAAGTCTTTGATAGTAAAGTAAGTACTAGATTTGGATTACTGCGCAGTTCCAGATTTCTTTGCTGTCACGAATCTGGGTCTACCTCCCTGTAGGTAGCTCAGAAAATTAAGCCAATTTACGTGCATGATCCTCAGATATGTACGCAACTTTCATTCAATTTGAGCATTTTCATTTGAGCAAGTCTGGTGGCCTAATAAAATCCATCTTTACGGACTGTTCTGTTTTGACAGATTCTGCCTTTTATTTCGCATTGCCTCTTTTGCTATGTTGGATGAATTTCTTTGATCCATTAATGTCCAGTAGCTTTATGCAATGTCCAGAAGTGTTAAGAATGATTGTGTCACCTCTGAACATGTTAATTTTTATTGTGCACTAACCCTCTAATGAGTTGTTTCGAGTTTGGTGTGGAGGAAGTTTTCAAGGATCAAGAGAGGAGTATGATGCAATATGATCAAGGAGAGTGAAAGCTCTAAGCTTGGGGATGCCCCGGTGGTTCACCCCTGCATATTCTAAGAAGACTCAAGCGTCTAAGCTTGGGGATGCCCAAGGCATCCCCTTCTTCATCGACAACATTATCAGGTTCCTCCCCTGAAACTATATTTTTATTCCGTCACATCTTATGCACTTTGCTTGGAGCGTCGGTTTATTTTTGTTTTTTGTTTTGTTTGAATAAAATGGATCCTAGCATTCAGTTTATGGGAGAGAGACACGCTCCGCTGTAGCATATGGACAAGTATGTCCTTAGGCTCTACTCATAGTATTCATGGCGAAGTTTCTTCTTCGTTAAATTGTTATATGGTTGGAATTGGAAAATGCCACATGTAGTAACTCTAAAATGTCTTGGATAATTTGATACTTGGCAATTGTTGTGCTCATATTTAAGCTCTTGCATCATATACTTTGCACCCATTAATTAAGAAACACTTAGAGCTTGCTAATTTGGTTTGCATATTTGGTTTCTCTAGAGTCTAGATAATATCTAGTATTGAGTTTTGAACAACAAGGAAGACGGTGTAGAATCTTATAATGTTTACAATATGTCTTTTATGTGAGTTTTGCTGCACCGTTCATCCTTGTGTTTGTTTCAAATAACCTTGCTAGCCTAAACCTTGTATCGAGAGGGAATTCTTCTCATGCATCCAAAATACTTGAGCCAACCACTATGCCATTTGTGTCCACCATACCTACCTACTACATGGTATTTTTCCGCCATTCCAAAGTAAATTGCTTGAGTGCTACCTTTAAAATTCCATCATTCACCTTTTCAATATATAGCTCATGGGACAAATAGCTTAAAAACTATTGTGGTATTGAATATGTACTTATGCACTTTATCTTTTATTAAGTTGCTTGTTGTGCGATAACCATGTTTCGGGGACGCCATCAACTACTCTTTGTTGAATATCATGTGAGTTGCTATGCATGTCCGTCTTGTCCGAAGTAAGAGAGATCTACCACCTTAATGGTTGGAGCATGCATATTGTTAGAGAAGAACATTGGGCCGCTAACTAAAGCCATGATTCATGGTGGAAGTTTCAGTTTTGGACATATATCATCAATCTCATATGAGAATAATAATTGTTGCCACATGCTTATGCATTAAAGAGGAGTCCATTATCTGTTGTCCATGTTGTCCCGGTATGGATGTCTAAGTTGAGAATAATCAAAAGCGAGAAATCCAAAATGCGAGCTTTCTCCTTAGACCTTTGTACAGGCGGCATGGAGGTACCCCATTGTGACACTTGGTTAAAACATGTGCATTGCAAAGATTCGGTAGTCCAAGCTAATTAGGACAAGGTGCGGGCACTATTAGTATACTATGCATGAGGCTTGCAACTTGTAAGATATAACTTTCATAACTCATATGCTTTATTACTACCGTTGACAAAATTGTTTCATGTTTTCAAAATAAAAGCTCTAGCACAAATATAGCAATCGATGCTTTCCTCTTTGAAGGACCATTCTTTTACTTTTATGTTGAGTCAGTTCACCTATCTCTCTCCACCTCAAGAAGCAAACACTTGTGTGAACTGTGCATTGATTCCTACATACTTGCATATTGTACTTGTTATATTACTCTATGTTGGCAATTATCCATGAGATATACATGTTACAAGTTGAAAGCAACCGCTGAAACTTAATCTTCCTTTGTGTTGCTTCAATACCTTTACTTTGATTTATTGCTTTATGAGTTAACTCTTATGCAAGACTTATTAATGCTTGTCTTGAAGTACTATTCATGAAAAGTCTTTGCCTTATGATTCACTTGTTTACTCATGACATTACCATTGTTTTGATCGCTGCATCCATTACATATGTTTACAAATAGTATGATCAAGGTTATGATGGCATGTCACTTCAGAAATTATCTTTGTTATCGTTTTACCTGCTCGGGATGAGCAGAACTAAACTTGGGGATGCTTGATACGTCTCCGACGTATCGATAATTTCTTATGTTCTATGCCATATTATTGATGATACCTACATGTTTTATGCACACTTTATGTCATATTCGTGCATTTTCTGGAACTAACCTATTAACAAGATGCCGAAGTGCCAGTTGCTGTTTTCTGCTGTTTTTGGTTTCAGAAATCCTAGTAACGAAATATTCTCGGAATCGGACAAAATCAAGACCCAGGGTCCTATTTTTCCCGGAGCCTTCCAGAACATCCGAGAGCCGCCAGAGGGAAGCCCTGGGGGCCCCACACCACACCCTGGCGCGGCCAGAGGGGGGGCCGCGCCGCCCTATGGTGTGGGCCCCTCAGGCCCCCTCCGAGGCTGCCCTTCCGCCTATTTAAAGCCTCCGTCGAGAAAACCCCGATGCGAAGAACCACGATACGGAAAACCTTCCGAGACGCCGCCGCCGCCAATCCCATCTCGGGGGATTCTGGAGATCTCCTCCGGCACCCCGCCGAGAGGGGATTCATCTCCCGGAAGACTCTACACCGCCATGGTCGCCTCCGGAGTGATGAGTGAGTAGTTCACCCCTGGACTATGGGTCCATAGCAGTAGCTAGATGGTTGTCTTCTCCTCATTGTGCTTCATTGTTGGATCTTGTGAGCTGCCTAACATGATCAAGATCATCTATCTGTAATACTCTATGTTGTGTTTGTCGGGATCCGATGGATAGAGAATACCATGTTATGTTAATTATCAAGTTATTGCATATGTGTTGTTTATGATCTTGCATGCTCTCCGTTATTAGTAGAGGCTCTGGCCAAGTTGGTGCTAGTAACTCCAAGAGGGAGTATTTATGCTCGATAGTGGTTTCATGCCTGCATTGACACCTGGGACAGTGACAGAAAGTTCTAAGGTTGTGTCTGTCGTTGCCACTAGGGATAAAACATTGATGCTATGTCCGAGGATGTAGTTATTGATTACATTACGCACCATACTTAATGCAATTGTCTGTTGCTTTGCAACTTAATACCGGAGGGGGTTCGGACGATAACCTGAAGGTGGACTTTTTAGGCATAGATGCAGTTGGATGGCGGTCTATGTACTTTGTCGTAATGCCCAATTAAATCTCACTGTACTTATCATGACATGTATGTGCATTGTTATGCCCTCTCTATTTGTCAATTGCCCGACTGTAATTTGTTCACCCAACATGCTTTTATCTTATGGGAGAGACACCTCTAGTGAACTGTGGACCCCGGTCCATTCTTTTAATACTCGAAATACAAATCTGTTGCAATACTTGTTTCTACCTGTTTTCTCTGCAAACAATCATCTTCCACACAATACGGTTAATCCTTTGTTACAGCAAGCCGGTGAGATTGACAACCTCATTGTTTCGTTGGGGCAAAGTACTTTGGTTGTGTTGTGCAGGTTCCACATTGGCGCCGGAATCCCTGGTGTTGCGCCGCACTACATCCCGCCGCCATCAACCTTCAACGTGCTTCTTGGCTCCTCCTGGTTCGATAAACCTTGGTTTCTTTCTGAGGGAAAACTTGCCGCTGTGCGCATCATACCTTCCTCTTGGGGTTCCCAACGAACGTGTGAAATACACGCCATCAGGCGTCAGCAACAACGTGGAACCTGCACACAACGCAACCAAAATACTTTGCCCCAACTTACAGTGAGGTTGTCATTCTCACCAGTTTCGCTGAACACAAAGGATTAAATGTATCGAGTGGAATGAGATGTTTGCAGTAAGTAAATAAAGAAAACAGAGCTTACAGTAAGTAAACAGAGCAGGATTGCAATGGATGAATTTATCAGTGTAAAGGAAAGGACCGAGGTCCACAGTTCACTAGAGATGTCTCTCCATAAAGATAAATAACATGCCGGATGAACAAATTACAGCTGGGCAATTGACAGAATATCGACCATACATGACAAGATGATTACTATGAGAGTCGTTTGGGTAGTACAACATAATACATAGACCGTAATCCAACTGCGTCTATGACTAATAATCCACCTTTCGGTTATCGTCCGAACCCCTTCCAGTATTAAGTTGCAAGCAACATATTGTCGTATTAAGCAATGTGTGTAAACTAAACAATAGAATTACCCTTAGATAAAACATTGTTATTTTCTCCCTAGTAGCAACAACACATCTACAATTTTAGAAGTTATTGTCACTCTTCCAGAAAACTAGAGGCATTAACCTACTATCGAGCATAAATAACCCCTCTTGGAGTCACAAGCATCTACTTGGCAAGAGTATCTACTAGCAACGGAGAGCATGCAAGATCACAAATAACATATTACAAGAATATATAATCGATCTCAACATAGTATACAATATTCATCGGATCCCAACAAACACAACATGTAACATTACATAAGGATGATCTTGATCATGTAGGGCAGCTCACAAGATCTAAATATGAGGCACAAATAGGAGAAGACAACCATCTAGCTACTGCTATGGACCCATAGTCCAGGGATGAATTACTCTCGCATCACTTCGGAGGCGGGCATGTCGATGTAGATGCCTCCGGCGATGATTTCCCCCTCCAACCGGGTGCCGGGAAGAGCTTCAGAACCCTCCCGAGCTAGGGTCTGCAATGGCGGCCACGACGAAGCTTTTCATGGATGGAGGCTCGGGTGTCCAGGGTTTTTCCGAGATCGTGATTAAATAGGTGAAGGGGTGATGTTGGTGGAGGCCAGGAGGGCCACAACACCCCTAGGCGCGGCCCAGGGCCAGGCCGTGCCTAGGGCTAGTCTCGCTGCCCAACGCCTCTTCTTCGACCCCCCTCTGGACTCTGTCTTCGTTACGAAAAAATATTGACTTCGGCTTTTGTTTCGTCCAATTCCGAGAATATTTCATGTACAACTTTTCTGAAATACAAAACAACAGAAAATAGAGAACTGGCACTGTGGCATCTTGTTAATAGGTTAGTGCCGGAAAATGAATAAAAGTGCAACGAAGTATGAGCAAAACATATAAATTTGTGTAAAACAATCATGGAGCATCAAAAATTATAGATACGTTTGAGACGTATCACGGCTCCCCTCTCTCCTCCTCTCAAATATCACAAAACTGAAGGTTTTCTCCGTTGATATCGTCCCCCCAAGTGCTTACATGTTTTCTCCATTGATTTCGACCTCTAGAAACTGAGGAGGACAAGGAGAAGAAATGTGAGATACCGGGTGGTGGCAGAAGGCCGCGAGGAATATGAGAGAAGAGGAAAAAACCAAGAAAGGAGCCAAAAATCAAGGAACCAACGAGAGGATCACAAATCTTGGGTGGAAGAGAAATAAAGAATGAACCGTGTGGGGGATTAGATGAAGAGGCGTTTGGAAAGGCAAATATCAACGTCGAAGAAACTTCGTGAAGATGCACTCAAGAAGAGATGTGAGAAGTCAATTGCCGTGATGAATGGGAGGATGGAGAGGGAGAATAGGGAATTCAACGAGAAGGTGCTTCATGAGGCTTGACGTGCAAGGGAAAGGGAGGAGGAAGAAGAAGATGAGAGGAAGAGGAAGGGGAAGGGGAAGGGATCTTGTTAGACTTCAATAGAGCAAACAGAGATTATCATCATGTTGTGAACCTTGTTGTCTCTTGAACCTTGTCGTCTCTTGGACCTTGTTGTGTCTTGAACTATGTTTTCCTATAAAATTTGAACTTCAATATGATGTAAACTCGAACTTGGAAGTATTGTGTTCTTCATGTCCTGGTATAATGCTATTGTGTAATATGTATGGTCGACTAGAATTTCTACCATCTAAGGCACCAAAGTCATCAACGTTACTCTAATTTAATTCAATGTCCCCGCAATGCTAGAGAGGAAATGTCTCTAGTCCTTAGCCGCAAAAAGACATAGTGAAGGTGTAGCGGTGCTGCTTACATGGGTGATATGCTTGTGTAGCGCCTATGGCAAGGCGCTATGCCTCGGTCCAAATGCCACGAATCTGCCTATTTCTAGGAGCCATACCAATAAGCCCCTCCATGATCTGTTGGCGCCACCCATTGAAATATGTGCTCATACATAGTTGCTCGCTCTTAGTAGGAAGTCCAAGGATCATGGAAACATCCTGAAGAGTATCGGTCATCTCGTTGGTCCTTGGGTGGAAAGTGTGCATCTCTAGCCTCCACCGATCGACAAGTGCGGTGATTGCCACGATGTTGAGGTTTGGTGTCGACCGGATCACGAGCGCAATGAACGAGAGGAGACCAAGACCCGCAATATGCGGTGTGTACCGCTCTTCGTATGGCATGTCACTAGAGGGGGCTACGAGAATGAATCTTGAGGGGTCGAACTATCAGCAAACACAAAACATAATATTACGCCGTATCCATTTGAACTTAACATATACTCATATAGTGTTAGATACTAAAAGAATTTATATTACCTTCTTTTTCTACGCCATAAAGTAAGCCCGCTTTAACATCATAATAATCATCGAAAAGTCACACCATCCTATATATTTTAAACAATTAGACATTAAACTATTTTGCCAACACAACTACCATATAACTATTTGTTCTAACCAAGTAGGAGACCTATATTTCTCTCATACACTCATACAAATTAATATGGGACCATTGTTTTTATACCATACATATGTACTACAAACAAAATTTATGTGTTTGCATAGCAATGATACACATCAAAATATCACAAACAAATGACCAAAAAACAATGTTTCCAAATTACGTATACACACATTAGTCACCACCATGATTTCAATAATCTATTCAAAAAATGAATTCATCACAAACTAGGTTTCACATAATATTACACAAATAGGAATAATGTGATGTTTATTTTGGATGACAAGGAGGGGTTCGAAGGATATTGCCTTGAGGGAGAGGTTGGGAACGAAATCCACAGATAGATTCGAATGAATCTAGGTAAATTTGAAGAGGATTTGAGTTGTGGGAGAGAGAGGAGACGTCAGGTTGGGGGAGAGGAGACAATGCGCTGCATCTTTTGTTCTTGGTCAGCCTAGGCCAGCCTCACACGGTCAAATACCTAAGAGGCGCATGCGAGTGGCGCTACACGCAATAGTGTAGCGTATATGAGAGCTTGCTACATGATCGGAGTTGGGGCCTATGCTAGCCCCGCCACGCCACGTTGGCAAGATGTGCACGGGCGCTATACTAACTATGTATATGTGACATCAATGCTATTTAAAAAAGGTTAACTTGGTGAAATAGTTTGCGTACAAGTTCATTTCGCGAATTTTGTCTGAGCTTAGTTTTGTCCATTTAGCCCCACTCAGCCTACCTGGAGAGGCTCCAGGCAACAAAACATGCCTTAGGCTGGTCATAGTGGTAAGTATCATGTACTAGAGCCTACCTGGAGAGGCTCCAGGCAACAAAACATGCCTTAGGCTGGTCATAGTGGTAAGTATCATGTAGTAGTAATACTACTACATGATACTATCTATATAGTGGGTAGTATCATGAAGTAGTATCATAGTCATGCTATATTTATTGTTTTTCAAATTTGTGTACAAGATTTGTTTAGCATTAGCATTCTTGTGGGACCAATATGAATAGCCTGACTAGTCACAACGGGAAGTATCATACACTAGTATCATGCACATGATACTAGTTTATGATACTAACCCCATAATGCATAGTATCATAAGATAGTATCATAGTATCATCATATTTAATATTTTGTATAATCTCAATGCAAATGTGTGTATATGATGTGTTTGCCATTGAGTTTTCTAGTTTTACGTGCTATGATACGGTATAATATTATGATACCACTCTCATCTCTCACCTTATTAATTGGTGTGCCATATCAGATTTTTGCCAAAATTGCATGCATGATACTACTTATGATACTTCCATTGTGGCTAGTCTACTGTACAAGATTTACAGTCCAATGAAGATGTCAACTTTTACGTGGAGAAAGGCGTCCAAGAAGTCAATTGTGTTATTACACAGTAAGATATACTGAATCTTGACAAAATTACCTGGCACCGTGTCAAATATTCTCAAATCTGAAACCGAATGGCAGGATTCAGATTTACATAGTGTACCCAGGGAGAGCACTCAGCAGCAACCATGCACCTTCCTCTTTTGACCTTTCGAGATTCGAACAGTTTAGACTGTGAAAATACTACAGTAGTACGGTAGAACGTATGGTGCCAGCGAAGCCTGTATATTTTGCAAGAAGAATAATTTTGCGCTACGTGATGCGCGTGCGTGCCGAACACCGACCTCATCCTTTTGCTGAGGCGCCTCGCGGACACCGACAGTAGGTCCCGCGAGACATACTTCTTTCTTCACCCCCGACCAACGGGTCCTTCTCCTTCTCGATCCCAAAGGGTAGAAAATACTTTCGCTCACATCGTGGTCGGTTTGAAGGTGCTCCACGCACCCCTGTTTCGGACCGTTGGATGTGCATCGAACGTACGACTTCCTCTCTGGTTGAAAATGTCGGTAGGTCATTAACCGGTGTCACGCCGCCATCGGGACGCGAGCTGTGGACGGTGCGCCCATGTGACAGTTCCCAAGTGCTTCCCGTACGAAGTAATGCCACCGTAGGGTCGCTAGCAGGTGGGTCATGTGTCTATGGGACCCACGCGTCCGGCTATGAAACCGTTGTAGATAACAGATCTCGTGTGTACAAAGCATTTGCTTGATTCGTGGAAGGATGCGGAAGATTCTTCTTATTTTTCTCCAACACGCTTTCGATTATGCCCAAACGACGCGTTCACGGCTCACCGCGTACTGAAAATATTGTTACACTACTTTTGGCCCCTTTTCCCTCTAAGTTAAGTAAAAATTAACCAATTTATAGGGACATTTCTGACACTAAATTGGTACCACTAGAACCCTTTTGAAATATAGTTCCATAATATTTTTATTTGATGACATACATGTTGCAACATTTGTCTACAAAGTTGATCAAATCTGCAAAGGTTTGATTTAGTCCAAGAGCTAGTACTCCCTCCGTTCCTAAAAAAAACTTGCTCAAATTTTCTGATGAAACACTTATTTTTGCGGGCGAAACATAATATGGCTTTTTTTTGCATGACAAACAAAATATGAAATTGCATGTGTAGTTATGGCTCTTTCATATACTTCCTCCGATCCATATTAGCTGATTCTATTATAGATGTATTTAGATATTTTTTTAACAATTAATACCACATATATTTATAGTAACAAATAGTACATGATAGAGATACAACGATAAAAGTCCTCCTCGCGGCAACAACGACAAAAGTCCAAAATCGATGAGGCGAGCAAGATCTAAAGACCCATACCTAGATGATTGTAATCTTTCAATACCACCATTAACGTCAGGAAGGAGATCACTTATTGTAGACCATGCCATCTCCATTGAGAGAAAACCAACAATAACACGACTACCAAAATCCTAACATAATCTACTAAAAATACTACATTTACTGAAAACTACACGCATAGATCGGGTTCCCCACTCCTCCCGACGCCGGCGAAGCCGATCGGAGAAAGCGGGAACCGATCTATGGAGGAGGCTGAAGTGGAGGCGGCTAGGGTTTTAGAGGCGACGGCTTGTATCTCGATACATCCATATTAATGTAATATGAATCAGAGGAAATATCAAATTGTGTTTTATGCCTTTTTTCGAATCATGAAGAATTCTGTTAGAGATATATTTGGTATCGGTATATTAGGTAGTCTAGGATTTGTAATCTCTACCTACCATATCTCTAGGAGAGCTATCTTAGCCTCCAAATCTGTACCACTATATATACTGACCCGAGAGGCTCAATACAACATCCAACATATTCCGCATATATCTCTATCGTTCTACATGGTATCAGAGCGACGCCGATCCTAACCTAGCCGCCGCCCAAGCTTCCGCGCCGCGCCGCCCCCGGGGAGGTCGATCTCCATGATCTACTCCGGGGGCCGTGCAGCCCGTATGAGGGTTCATTCGCCGATCCGTTGATCCGCTGCCCTCGAGTTTTTTTTCCAATCCGTAGATTGGTTTTCTTTTTGCTCCGTCGGTCGCTCGACCGGCGTCTTCTTTTTTAGTTTTCCCGACCATAGATCGGATTGAGTTTCCCACCGCCGCCGTCATCACACGCCTCTACTCCAACCTCGGCGTCGACTTCGCACCGGCTCTCCTCCATCATCCGCCCTACGCCGGCCACCGTGGTCGACTCGCTGGCTGGCTGCAGCGCCTGCCTTGGTAGGCTGTCGCGGCCGGCTCACCCGCGTCGTCTCCGCCTCTGTAATGTCCCAGGTTTAGAGACGATCGAGGGGTAGATTTAAGAAAGGGATGTGCATTGCATTGCAAATTCTGGGGAAATTTCGCGCTTTTAAACAAAAACTGCATCGAAGGGGGACAAGTTTCTCTCTCGACACCTTACAGGGTTAGGGTTTCGAGAGTGCGACAAACCTGTTCCTTATTCAACTAAATTAGGGTTTTGAAAAGAGAGGGGAGAGTTTGCATCACAAACTTAAGTTGCATGATTGAGTTCCAAATTAAGTAGTATGATTGAATTCAATCCAAGTTTGAATTTGAATTTCAAATTCAAACATCAAATGAATATCACATTATTCAAACTTGAGATGATTTAATAAACAATTAGCCTTAATCAAGAATTATAAATCACACAACAATAAAGTAAAGCTCATTGAGGAAAACTTGAGCTTTATTGATAATCACACACATAATACATTGTCTTTACAATATTCAGAATTGAATTATGGAATTACAATACATTACAAGAATTGCTTAAATAGAAAAAGAAAAAGAAAATTACAAGCAAGAAAAACAAATTCTAAGCTTCAAGTTAATCTTGAGCTTGAAGATCTTCATCTTGATCAATTTCATGATCCCTTGCATACAAACCACACAAATAGAACATTGTGCCAAGTGGCAATGCCAATTGGCAGGTTAGCAAAAAAATTGAATCAGGAGAGGATATGATCAAGACTGCCGAGCTGATCCACTCTCACGGCCAAGTGCGGAGCATCGGCGGACACACACACACGCCTGCTCACATGGCTGTGTGCATGCAGCACACACACACGAGTGAGTCACCAAAGGGAAAGGTGGAGGCGTCGACCGGGGAAACAAATGCCAACCATATAAAACCCTCTCCAACGAGTAAACCTAGCTCAATCATCGACCAAGCATCTTCACGGGGTAAGTCACCGAAATCAAAAGCACTAGAACGAGGAAGAAGCGACATCTGCTGTTCTATCTGTCCAAATTCACCACGAGAATCAAACCAAGATCACAAGCACAAGGAGGAGCGGGGCAAGCACCAATTCATTGCTTGAAGCAATCCTCTACACCAACACACTATTTCTAGGAAGCTGGAGTGAGGTATACATATGATCATGAACAGCCCAAATGGTTCTGTTCATATATTGCACAGACATGATCTCCAGCACACAAAAAGGGTAGATATCCTATGTTTGTGTCATCATATGGCTATCTAGTCATTTGGTTCAAGCAAACATAGAGAATAGCCAGTAGAGATCATCCAGGGAACATTGGTTGTGTCCACACGAGGACACAACCGGAAATCCAACATGGATTCAAAACCACGGCTAGCTACCAAGTTCACTTGACAACCTATAGCTATCTAAGCCATCAGACATGATAGACTATCATGTGTCTATCCAGGTTTGTCAACATCAAAAGCATCTGGCAACCAAATATGGTAAGGCCAGTAAGCAACAATCCACCACAGCAAGTTACAGAGAAGGGGGAGCTACCATGATAGCACCAAGTGGCTGTCAAGGCCACCTCAACCCACAGCCAACAATTCCAGCCATCACATCATTACCCAAGAGGGTTCAGTAAGAGCTAGGGTACCCAACAGATGTTGGCATCCCTCTAGCTACATCCAATTCATCCATATGATCATCACTGTTAATTAGTTCACATCATTTACCCATCTAGTAAAACAAGGTATTACAGATAAATGAAACAGTCCAGTAACAAAAGCACCAACATCTTGTCAGTGAACCAAAGGCTCACTGCAAGCATCAGATGATGATTGAGCCAGCAACAGCACACACAGGCTAAGCCTGTATGTAGCACAAACAGCACTGGATGAGCACCAGAGTGAACCACAGTGAGGCAAGAGCATGCTACAGTATGTTAAACATCAATTATAGCACCAACACATGTCAGACAAGTGAATCAGCCACAGGAACAATAGTAAAGCAGATAATCATAAATATGACTTATAATTATATGCAGAAGCACACCATCAAGGGATGGTGTTGTTTAGCCCACAGGCATGCTCAAGGGAGCATGTCTATGAATTGTAGCACACTGAATAGCACCAAAAGGC
>NC_061513.1:202275064-202405577 GCF_022539505.1 Lolium rigidum
GTTTTCACATGAAATGATAGGGTTGTACTATCATTCCATATGGAATTAGGGTTTGCTATTTACCATATAGTTCTATGATTAATAACTTCATTTTAAAGTTGAAGGTATTAGTAACTTGGAGATAAAAATAATATTGAATTTGGCATTTTATTATTTTTAATTAATAATTAAGGTAATTATTAATTAGGGTTTAAATTTCCACTAATAAAGATTTAACAAAATAACAAATAAAGAAAAATAGCTTTAATGTTTTCTTTATTTTTCTTACTGGTTTTTATTTATTTTAGAAGGTTTTCCAATTTATTGAATTTTAATTCAATTTAGAATTAAAGAAAAGGCTTATTTAATAAGTATTAAATAATGAAATTTTTATTAAAAATAAAAATTTCATTTTATATTTTTATTGGATAGAGTTTTCTTTTCTAGGAATTTTGATATCTTAATTATATTTTTCTGAGTTATAATGAATTTTCTAAATTATTTCGAAGTTGCAGGTATTTTCTGGAATTTGAATTTAAACGAAATAACTAAATCTACCCGGGCTTCTTACCCACGAAGACACTGACCAGTGGGCCAGTCGCTACGTTGGCTGCCCCCGTGGCGGTGAGGTGGCAACCAAGGCCCTCACCGGCGGCCAGTGGCGATGGTCGCCGGAGCTAGAGCGTTCCCGCGGGGCTGCGCGGGTACTCGCTGGAATCAGCACACCGAGACGATGCTAGTGGTGGCGGCGCCACCCCCTAATGGTCGCCGGAGCAACCGCGACGGCGAGGCCGAGCGGCGGCGCTCGCAGGCTACCGGCACGAGCGCGATTAAGGGCGTAATCGAGAGGGCTAGGATGCTCTAGAGGTTCAGTGGCTCACCAGGATCACGATGAGCTTGGTGGTGAGGCGAGAGGAGGTCGGCATCGCCGGAATTGCTAGCTCCGGCCGTCGGAGAGGATGAGGTCGTTGACGGCGCTCCGGGAGGCTACGGCTCGATTCCTCTTGTCTGGTGGGCAAGTCGAGCACGGTGAGGACGACGGTGAGCACGGCGATGCTTGGGAAGGCTCCAGTCGTCGGCGGTAATGGTGGCCGGGCGAGCTAGGTTTTCCGTCTGGGATGAATTCGAGCGGAGGAAGAAGAAATCGAGGCCAGGGCTCATCGTGGGGCTTAAATACGGCGGTGTGATGCGCCTCGTCACGAATTCGGGCGAGGAGAGGCTGCCAGCGACTCGACGAAGCCGAGCACGACTTCGTGCTGTCGACCATGCGGAGGAAGAGGATGAGGACGACCCTCTCCTCTGATATTTCTGGCGAAGGGGTAAGTGGGCTGGTCTGGGTCGTGGTGTTGGGCTAGTTTTGGGCTCCGGCTTGGGCCAGGATGAAGGCTACTGCTGGGCTGCGTGCTAGGTAAGGTCCAGGTATGTCTTTTTCTATTTTCTCTTTTCTGTTTTCTATTTCATTTAATTCTGTTTTATAATTCTGTTTTAATTCAAATTTAACTCATGTAATACCATGCAGGTATTCTGAGTAAATGAATTTCAGTGGGACCATTAAAAGGATATATGTATTACTCCATTGTTGTTGAATAATCATATATGTGAGCCTTGCTACAATTTTTAATTAGGCAAGAATTTTTGGTATTAATGTTCATTTCCTTTCTCATTTATGATATAACTCCCTGTTGAATAATTATAGTTGGTTATTCCTCTTCCAATTGTTTTGGAAGTTATTATTAGGACTTGATTTCATATTGCTGGAATTAGTCAATTGCACATGATTTTATGTGAGCTCCAATGTATTAGGGTTTTATAGTTTCTATCATAACCCCTGTTATTAAGGTTAATACTATCATTATATTTGAAAGTATCTAGGTAGGTATTGTTTCCATCATGGTTGATCTTGGTTACCAAGATAAATAGTTGATCACTCCACATATGGTTTTAACTATATAATGTAGCACAAGGTTTTTCTTATGTTCAAGAATTGAAGCATAAGATTTATTTGATGTGTAAATCTAGGGTTCAGATGCTATTTACCTAATGACACATGGGTTGAATCTTAATTGTGATTTAGGTTTTATTTGTGATCACCCAAATGTTACTCAAACTAGGGTTGAGCTTTAATTCTAGGGTGTAGAGATGAGATGTCACCATATTGCATTAGTTAGGGTTTAACCTCCCCTAACCATGGTATTATGGTTACTTGCTTCATATTTTATGTGCTTCTCTAATTACTAAGGATTTGATAATTGGTCTTATCTTCTACCAATTAACTTCTATTATTATTCTCAATTTATCATTAAAGTAACTACATTGGTTACAGATCTCTTTATAGTTAACTTTGGTCATATGAATGGAAGTTTTCTCACCATATAAAGTATAGAGTTTGACTCTAGAGGTTTTCATGTGGTTTTTGAGTGAAGAATAGGTGGAATGTAAATGTGATAGAATTATATCTGTGATCACCAAGTGGTTCACAAGTTAGGATAAGATATAAACCTAGGGTTGCTTACTAGTTATCTTCCTATAATTTCATGTGGGAATGAAATCTACTTATTCTAGTAGGGTTTAACTTATCCTCACATACTTCAAGAGCATGATCATGGTTAGACATGATCCATTTGTTCTTGATATCTTTACCTCAAGTTCTTAGGGTTTATGATCATCACTCAATTTATAATGATCAAGGTTTGGCTTCCTAAAATATTTCTAATGGAATGGGTTCTCACTTACATGATCAAGCATGGTCTTGATCAACTAGGATATATCACTTCTATTTTACTTTCTAGGATGGTCATGATCATGGTTGTCTCAATAGTTTTATATCCCAGGAAAATGCCTAAGATATTTACTTAAAGTTCCCTCAAGAACTGATGGTTTAACCATTTGGATATTTGAATAGATAGAACTAGGATTAGTATGGATGGTCTCTCTCATTTGGGAAGGACTTCAATGCTAACCTAATATTAGGCTCCTTAGAGGTTGATGTGATCATCAAGATCTATGTTTAACATTAATGGTTATCTCTCTCTAGGGTTGTCTTGAAGATGATGATTTGAATACTTGGATGTATATCCAAGGTTTAACTCAAGTTTTGTTATTGCTTCTTTAATAATTATAATAGAACTCTCACCTCTCTAGGTTTGATGTATAACACTATGGAATAGAGAAGGATATATATTTCTTGAGTGGATCTCCTTGTTATAACTCCAATGTGAAAGTGGAATGAACACCATGAGGTTTCATGGTAGGATCATAGATTAGTCTTAGGACATGGAAAAGATAAGTGAAGAATAGTTTCTTCATTTTTTGTTACTTGATTTCTAAATAAATGGATATTCATATGTTATGGCAAGGAATACCATGTTGTAATCTTTTATAAGATCAAGCAATTGATCATTGAGTAAAGTGTTGTTGTGTTGATTATTAGTTCCATTTGATCAATCCCCTTATATCAAATCATCTCTACCCAAAACAAGGTTTTAACAAAGTCACATTGAGGTTTATAGCACTTGACTTGATGAGCTACTTCAATTCCACCAAGGTCAAGTGAAACTTCAGTTAATTGTGATCTGTTTTACTTTAAAGCGCGAAAATTCCCTAGATTTTCTATGCATGAATGCAATGCACACATCTCGTTTCCTCTATTTTGTAACCCCAATACCTGGGATATTACAGTCTCTACCCCTTAAACTAAACTTCGTCCTCGAAGTTTGATCTCTCTCACGTTTCCGGAGTGTGGTTCTGACTTATGCAGACTACGACTTTTCTCGAACTCCGTGGTAATCTCACTGGATATAATTGTATATATCCCTTATCCAGATTCTTCCTGGAATCCATTAGTGTTTGACATCAAACAACTATTACTTCCTTTACTTCCATGATTTCCTCCAATGTTATAAGCTTGTTTCTTATCTCATTGAAGATTCAATGATTGGGACTTCTTCTTGTCCTGGCAGTCTTTATTGAGGACTAATTGGATAACATTCTCCTATTTGATAAAATAGGTCTTTTTTTCCTTACTACCAAAACTGCAAAAATGGTACTAAGTCAGGTACTTAACATGGTAATGATCATGTTATTTTACTTCCCCTGAGAATGGATTAGACTCATTTAGTCCATCCAATCATGGTTTATAATTGATACCTATAACTCTTTAGATTCATTAGGTTCCATGAAAGGAATCTTTCAGGTTGTCTCTGATTCTGGTATGGTCAAATCCCTTCAATCTTTGACCTCCTTGAGGTATATTTGGTCTATGGTATTTCCTTTTCCAACTTCATTATACTTAGCTTACTTGAGCTTCCGTACTTCTGAGTAAATATTACTCATTTTCTCAAGTGATAGTCCAATTCTAACTTCCTCGAGGTATAAACCTCGGCTCCTGGTCTGACATCCTTCTGAAAGTAGTGTTCGATAATCTTATGAAAATAAGATCGAACTTCCTCTCATTTCAGACCTTCTTCTTCTATTATGCTCAAAGTATTGAGTTATTGTACATCCAACTCAATCTTTACTCTACCCCTTAGAGTTTTCTTATGGTCTTCAACTCCTTTTCTTCCAACTATTGGACTTATGATTAGAATATTGGTATAGGTCTTGTTTATAATTTATATTCCTCTAAGGTTTTGCGAAGAAACTTTGTGGTGTATCCACTCAATTGTGGACATCCAATGTGAATCCTTTGACTAAATGTTTATAGATCTAGCTATTTGGCTGACAAGATTTTTATTTGTTCACAAACTTTTGTTACAACTAATTAAATCGTGGACTATTTGTAATACCAACTGATACCAATTGTGGTTATTATACCAATCGTGGCTATTTGATATCTAAAAATGGATTCTATTATAGGTTCTGATCAACTGGACGAGACATCTTCTACTTTATCTCGCAGTATTGATATTATACCAATTGTGGTCTTCTGATATTGACTATGGTCTTCTTATGTCTGCTATGATTTCATATATCACCTTCCTTCATTCCGGGTTTATTTTGCAAGAAAACCACTAACTGACACTATGATTATAGTATCCTAAGTGATTTCCCATGCATTCCCTCTTCCATAATGACTATGGTTCTACTTCTACTACTCCACAGTTATCATATTTCTCACCTTCATGCTTCCTATGTACTAAAGTACTCCTCTGTTGAGGTAAAGCATGAGTTTTGGTTGGTACTTCCTTCTGAATATTGTGGTTGCTTCCCACAAATTTACTCCTTTCTTCTGGTGTAGCTTCATCTTGTCTTCGGAATCTTCCAGAATTCGTCACTTCCTCACACGTTTACCATTACCCTCTAGATCTATAGCATTAAGTAAGAACTTGATATAACAACATGCATTTTCATACCAAAGTCAAACTTCATGTATGGATCTAGTCAAACAATGAAAATCCAATAAAATCCAAGAAGATTCAGCTTTGTGCTTATAATACACATCATCATAAGCCTGAATATGATTGTTGAGTAAGACATCTCTAAACATCAGGCTCTGATGTGTAGTATAGAACACCACATAATATAGGTTTATATCGTGATACTAAGCACGAATATAGGGAATTCTACTATTTGTCTCAACCTTTACCTTAATTGCACATTTGCAATGAGATAAACTTGAAACAAAGTGGTCTAGGATAGTTTGTGGTTAACCTAATTTTCTTTGGAAGTACTAACTTAGCTTCCATTTTGTTGAGGACTACTTCAATGATATGTCTGGTTCTAAGATCACTATTCTAGACACATAACTATTGGAATATAGCTCCTATACTTCCAAGTTATTGTATCGTAAGGCTATGGACCTAATGTTCTTGACACAGTTCCCATGGCTTTTGGGACATAATTCTTGCACTATTGTTTAGCACTTGGTTTCTTATTGTCCTCCTCCAAAATACTTATAATGTTCTATTCCATCACATAATGATTCTCAGGTGAATCATATATGATTATCAACTCTACCATGTAAGTAATCATATTTTATTCATATCTCTCTTTCTTATCTCCCATGATTGACTCATCATGGTCTATACTACCTCATATGACTCATAGTTATCACTTACTATCAATTGTTTCACATGTCTAGATAGTTTTACTTACTCATTACTTATATTGGTCTACATCTTCTATTAGGATATCTTAATTATCTTCATCAATTGATATAACTCCTATTACCAGTCTGGATAACTCTTACTTAATCATAACATATGTTGGTACACATTTTCCACTAGGATATCTTCCTTATGGTTGTATCCTCTCTTTGGACTACCATGTATTGTATACCAACTGTGATCTACTCATCTATTATTTTAAGGACTTATTGATGTGCTACATGTTTTGCATTAGCTAACTAACTTCACTTAGGAAGGATAGGTAGGAAATGTTGACTCAAGTGTGTCAGGATTATTCTCAAGTGAATATCCATCTCAAGTCATAAGAAATATTTGGTTTACCTAGGACAACTTCCTATACACACTACCAATCCTATAGGTCTCCTTTAAAGGGTTTTAATCCTAGGGTCAAAGCATTTGCTCTGATACCAACTGTGGTGACCCGGCATACCACTGCATGGTGTAGTATGCAAGTCTGATATATCACCAATGAAACACCGTTCCACTAGTATTATATCGCTCAGAGTGGTACAACAGAAACATATGCGGGTCCAAGGCATGTCTATAGAATTACAACATCGACTATGTTACATAAGATCATCACAGCCTCCTACTTTACAATGAGGTAAAACTGCAAATAAACTCCAGAAGACGACTCGTAGTCTAGTCTTATCACGAACTCTACTTGTAGAGTATTTAACTAGCTATAGAGGCTATGAATAGATTCTAGCTAAATAGGAGCTAGGTTAAGGAAACTAGTTCCTTTCTATTGCTAAGCTAGGTTTTATCCTTCTTGGATGTGGTGATTGTCTCTTCTGACAGGTTCCTGTCCCTTGAAGTGGTTGTTGATTCCTTGGTCTTCGAGTTGCACGGTAGATCCTCCTTTGATGCCTCCATATCTAAGCAGGGGATTTAAGAGTGGGATGAGTACGAGCGTACTCAACAAGTTCATTATAGGAAAGAGGTGTTTAATGCACTAGCTACGGCATTAGACCAGAAAGTCTAATACCAATGCAGGTTTTCATAATCATTTCTTCCAAAAGGTTGCTTTTATTCAAGAACTATGTCCGTCAGCCTTCACCGGTTTACTAGAACTTCATGGAGCTCCTTTCCGGCCGCGTTCGCAGTTCCATATCCCGGAACAGGGAGTGACAGGTCACGATTCATTACACTCTCCAGAGGTGTGTTGCTTTACCCATAAGAGATCTTAACCTTGGTGCCAACCAAGCTGCAGGCTTGTCCACACTTCCTATGGTGTGAGGCCCGGTATAAGGTCTAGCCAATCATGTTCCTCCGCTACCTCGAACACCCACTCTTTGTTGCATGCCCCGACCCTGGGTCCACGCCGGTCCCATTATTCCCGTAGATTTTAGGGTGGACCCCGACCACGACGTCAATGCAGGGCTCTGCCATACATTCCTACGCCGGTAGCTGCAACCCATCCTAGACCGCAATACCGTGGGGACTTAGGACTCCCCAACCTCACCATCTTGCTCCTTCGGGCGACAAGTGTACTACGGACAATGCCGTGGGGACTTAGGACTCCCCAGCCTCACCAGCTTGCCCCCTTGGATTACAAGTGTACTACGGTAAAGCGCATCCGTTGATGAACGAGAGGTGGAAACACTTTTGACTACTCCGTCCCACTCCGGATCTTATGGTTAACACGGGTATTACGGCACAAGAATCACTGGAAGACATTTGTTGTTTAATCCTAGATGGATATAAACCCTTGCAATGGAACCTCCACCATATCAACACAATCCATGGTTCCATTGCCAACCACATAGTCATATTCATAGTTATGAAAATAGTGGTTTTGGTTTTTATGCAATAGTGATAATCATAGTACTTTGCAAGTAATTTGATAAAGATACTCAAATGACATGAGCAAGCGATGAACTTGCCTTTCTTGACTGCAAGATTATGCAGTCAAGGTCTTCGATACGCATTAACTCCAAATTCTGAAATAGCATCATCGTCCGGTAAGGACGATGTTTAAAAGATTGGCAAGGATGCAATAATGCATAAGTATGAGATGCAATCGCTCTAAGCGTGACCTAACCCCGATGATTTAGGATTAGTGAGTGGTAATGATTAGTTTCGGGTGTGTTGCACTTTTAGAATGATTCTCATACAAGGTTCTTATTCAGGTGTGGTTACATGGTATCCTAAACATGTGCTCGCAATATATCATAATAATAGCATTAATAGCACACAACAATAACATTTGGTATAATCCTAACATGTAATGAATAGTGGTTGGTTTTAATACTACATGGCATGGTTAATGATTAATTATCATATACTTCAAAAAGAATAACTTTTGAAGAACATGTTCTTTAATAAAGAACAAGTATGATAATTAGGGTTGTGGGGTTCTATGGTTTACTTTGGTTTCCACTGCTGCGGAGTAAGTAGTAGATGGATCACAACATGGTTGGATTCATCAGCAATTAGTCTTGATTGGTTTTACTTAAGCATGAGCAACTTAAGCAATTATTTATACATGGTTGCTACCATGGTGGGTTCATCTTGCTGGTGATTGCTAGCTAGGGTTTATAGTAGGTCCTTATAAGCAGGGTTGATGAGAATTCCTTATTTTCTTCAAAAGAATAACTTTTGAAGAACATACTTCTTAAGTAATAAGAAGTATATCAATTAGGGTTGAGGTTACTCTCTATTTTCTTCAAAAGAATAACTTTTGAAGAACATACTTCTTAAATAATAAGAAGTATAATAATTAGGTTGGGGTTGTTTAGGTTTGCTATTGAATTTCCTAAGTAAAGATTGGTTGGTTCCTAAATAGGATGTTTGTTAATTATTTAACACTAGTAGGGTTTAGTGGTTATAGTGTGTGATGGACAATTAATGGGCATGGTTGCTATTTGGTGCCTAGGTATGGTCGGACCATTCCGGACGGCAAGAGGAAACATGACTCACATCTTGGTCATGGTGGACAAGTTCACCAAATGGGTGGAGGTCAAACCAATCCGGAAGTGCGATGGGCACACGGCCGTGAAGTTTCTGAAGGACATCATCCTGCGGTATGGTTACCCACACAACATTATCACTGACAACAACACAAATTTTGCCAAGGAAGAATTCTCATGGTTCTGCGACAATAACAAAATCCGGCTTGATATTGCCTTTGTGGCACACCCTCAAGCCAACGGACAAGTGGAAAGGACGAACGCACTTGTGCTATCCGGTATAAAACCCCGCCTTATTGAACCGCTGGAAAAAACGCCAGGGTGCTGGCTTGATGAATTACCATCTGCGCTGTGGAGTCTAAGGACCACACCGAACTGGTCAACCGGATATACGCCATTTTTCATGGTATATGGAGCAGAAGCGGTCATACCAACGGACATTCTTCATGACTCACCACGAGTTCAACTCTATACAGAGGAAGATGTCAAAGAGGCCAGAGCAAATGATATCGATTTGCTCGAGGAACAACGAGAATTGGCACTGGCAAGATCAGCCATATACCAACAAAACCTCAGATGCTATCATAGCCAGAAGGTAAATCCAAGGGTATTACAAGAAGGAGACCTAGTGCTACGTCTGGTGCAGCGCACTGCAGGACAGCACAAGCTTGCACCCCCATGGGAGGGACCTTTCATTGTGAGCAAGGCTCTGCACAATGATGCTTACTATCTCATAGATCGCAGGATGAAAAGGAAGGAAAGAAGGACAAGTCGGGTGAGGAAACCAAACGTCCGTGGAATGTAGCTCTTCTTCGCCCTTTGTATTCCCGAAGATGTAATGTAAGGAGTTCATGTACTTTCTCAATATTTTGTTATGTATGAAATGACGGCACCTCGAATGTATCTCGGGGACTGCCTTTACCGAAATTACATGTAACATGTTTATTTTTTCGGTATGCCGGTTGCTTTGTTTGAAATTTTCTTTTCCGGTTTAGTAATGTGTTTGACCAATAGGTGGATCTTTGACTTAGCTGTTGTCCGCAACCCGGCTTCATGGCAAGCAATAAAAACCATAAGGACCCAAACACATGAAAAACGAAAGAGGAAACGAAAATAAACAGTCCGGAATAAAATTTAATTAACCCCAGATATACCTTTTTTTGCAAAAAAAATTGAGTTACTCGAAGTTTTTTCTCGTTCAAGAGATTGTCTGTTTGGCAAAAATACTCTGGACCTCATACGTCAAAACACCTAAAAGAGGTAGACAGAGCCAAAGTCAAGGAGCTAAGCAAAAACTAAATTGAACTCGGGATTGAACCCAGAGTACTTGACATAAAGAGTTCACGCAAACCAAACATAACGAGTTCAAACATACCGAACCTAATAAGTTCAACGGACCAAAATGACTTAAACTGTATATTACATCATCAAACCCGGCATACCGGGCATTTCACGAATTGCTTTTTAAGAACATGACCAAAGTTTATGAAGCATACTTCGGCAAAGAGCTTTCGGGCGCTTGGCCAGAGGCAGCCGTTTCATCATTGCGGTTTCTTCTGGCACAGTTTCTTCAGGTTCTTCATCGTCACTTTCTGCATCTTCAAGATCTTCCAGCGCCGGTATGAAAGTGCCCGTGGGTGCATAATGGGCCACCTGGTAAGCTCGCTCGCGGTGCTTGGCAGTAAGAACCGGATCGGTATCAGTGGGAGTGCCGAAGCGCAGCATGGCCAGAGCATCCAGGTCCAAGTTTTCATACCAAGAGCAAACAAACCGCAAAGCGGTATCCGCACCAGAATGGGCGGCAGAGCGCCGCCATTCGTGAAGCCGGACACCACACTCCTTAAGCCAGCCACAGATGGCATCAATACAACCCGGGACTGTTTCGCCGGGCCAGAGGCACTTGAAGGCTTGAATTGCGGCATCCAGAAGCTTAGGGAGCTTGGTCATGTGAGTCACACGGGCGGAGAGAGCAGTGACATATTCCTCTGTGGTCCAGGGGCGGCATCAGAAGCCGGATCCTCGACCCTGATCTTAGAAACGGCCGCTTCGGCACGTGCATGTGACTCAGGGAAGATGGCTGCGGAAAAGAACAAGAGAACCCGGTATAAGAATAAACCGGCAAGATAAGAAAGTTTACAGAGAAGAAGAAAAACACTTACTCCGGATTTTATCATCCAAATCCTTTATGATCCTGCCATGAGAGATCAGCACTAGCTCCAGCTGGTTGTTATGCTGCCTCTCCAGCTCCCGCAGATTCCTCTCCTCTTCTATGTCCTTGTGCAACCGGTCCTGGACTTCCTTCACCTCCTGCTCATGCAGCTCAATCAGCGCTGTTTTAGCTTCCTCCACCTCGGCTTTTCCGTCCCTGGCGGCCTCTTTCAAGGCGCTGTCATGTCGCAGCCTAAGCTGGATCAACTCTTCCTTGAGTCACGCGGTCTCATTCTTCTGAGCCTGCAGGTCAGTTTGGTGCTGGAGGAAAGCTTTTCTTTCTCGCCTGGAAACCGGAATAACAGAAGTTAGTGGATTGAAAACTAACAAGTGCAAAGATAGGACACAATGAAACGAACCTTGGAGGGATGCAACCTGGTTGATGATCTCGTTGAGCTGGGAAGACTCCGGTAGCGCGGCTACACAAAAAGAAACCGGTTGAGAAAGTAGAACAATGGCAAAACCGGTATGAAAGAAGCCGGTCAAAAAAGAGAAATGAAAATAAGAAACAAACCTCGGCACTGGCTGTGCGTGAGCTGGAGTGCTGCATGCGCATCGGAAAGCCCGCAGTGCTCCCACAACAGCTGCTCGAACAACTTCTTGCGAGATTCCAGCACACCCTGCAAGGATTAAGCACAGTTATAATGTATGGCGGTTTTTTAGTAGTTTCACGCTAAGTATAGCATACTTAACCCGAAACTCGGGGACTATGTATGCCGGTTTTGAGCAGTTTCATGCTAAGTATTGCATACTTAACCCGAAACTCGGGGACTATGAGGATATATGCGTAATTTCTAAGTTAATGGCAGATCGGAATAATGTTGAAGTTCAAATCCGAAAGAGAAACTTACTGATACGTTCTTGTCAACGTCGTTCCAGGCGGCATCGAAGACTTGCATGCACCAATTGAGCCGTTGCATGTGTTGAATGGTGTTCCGAGGTCCACGAGGATCCACCGAGGCAGCCCATCCTTACCCAAACCAGATGTTGCTTCAGTGATATCGGAGATGTTCCACTCATCAGCATACCTCTGGAGCGAGCCCAAGTTCGCTTCGCCCCGATTGAGCTCTATGATCCGGCCAGATTGCACGGATATCTTGTCACTGATAGAGGTTGTGGCTCGCCTGGTGTGCAAAGTGAGAGCCCGGGAGCCAGTTGGCGGAGCCATGGTGGCCTGGAGTGCACCCGAAAGCTGCTCCGAAGTAATTGCCGTCCTCTTTCAGGAGGAGAGCTTCTTGGCAGCGGGAGCAGTTGGAGGCTTGTTCTTGGAGGATACCGGTGGGGGTGCAGGAGAACCTTTGTGTAACATCCCAAATTTCAAAATCAATAAGAAAAGGAGTTTACAATATTCAAATTTTGGAGATAACAAAAACTTTTAATATGTTGCATAGTGTGCGTAGTGTTCATGCATTCTTGGGTGTCGTTGCCATGACAATTGTTTGTAAGCTTACCAAAGTTGCTAAAACCCTAGAGTTTGATCTTGGGAATTCACAAAGAGAAGCAAAAGAAAAAGGAAAAGAAGAAATTAAGAAATGGCAAAAATCTCACATATGGCTATGGCCATTTTTGAAATTCCTCAATCAAGGCCATACTGACTTATGCCAATGCTTGGGAAACATCAATAGATCAATAACAAACACTTTTGCATCAAAGAAACACAAATCAAAGCAAAGGAAAATTCAAATTCAAGTGACATATGATAATGGTAAAATCTGCCACTATTATTATGTTACCCACTTTGAGCCATTGTATTAAGCAAATCTTAAACCAAAACTTTCCAACTCTTTCCACCTCATCCTAGAGCACATCAAGGTGAACACTTTTTGTGTTGACCAACATGGTTGACTCTGTCCCCATTGCCTAGTATAATGATTCCAAATGGCAACATTGAAACAAAAACAAGATCTTACCCATTTTGAAATTTCACAAACCAACACCATTTTGCACACCACCTCCACCACTATGCTCCAAATATTATTCAAATCAACTCCACCAAAAAGGTTTGCAAAACTAAAAAAAATGTTCTTGCGGCCATTTGATCGAACACATGGCAGGCAGGAATCTGCTTTACACACACACTCCTTTACCCAGCAGTTTTTGGCCTAAACTTGAGGCCAACCCTGCTCAATGTTGTACTCCTATATCCCCTGCATCAAACCACACCATTATTTTGTTGATTAAAGCAAGGAGCACAGCAGGACATGGCCATGCCGTGCACCCTTGCACACCATCATGCCACCTCCCATCTCTGGTCCTCCCTCTCTCTTTAACCTTGTCACAGAGCATCTCCAGACCACCCTGCACCAGCCCATGCCAAGCCCTGGCACGCGAGAGGCCGGCATTGGCCAGCCCCATACGTGCCCAGAGCGTCCAGGACATGCCAGCCTGCGCGCTCACCACGCACTGGACGCGCCAGAGCGTCCAGGACATGCCAGCCTGCGCGCTCACCACGCACTGGACGCGCCAGAGCGGCAGCACGCGCCACCGCATCCGTCCTTCCCTACCCCTCCGTCTCTGCACACGGCATCTTCCCGCCAACGGCTAATAGCTAGACACCCTCAAGTGCCTGCGCGAGCCCTGTCGCTGCCGCCCGCGAATCAAATTGTCGCCGGACCCGTAGCAGGCGCTGCCCTCTCCTGCGCCATCCCATCCTTCTTTCGCCGCGCCAGCTAGCACGCGAGACTCGCCATGATGCCAGCTGCACCGTGTCGTCCTCGCCTTGCCCCTTCGCGCACCAGAACGGTCGCGCCATGATCGACCTCCACGGGCACCCACAGCACCCCTCCGCTGCTATAAATAGAGCACTCCCGCTCCCAATCTCTTCACACCATCTCACTCTCCTCTCATCCCTGCTTCTCCTCGACCCCTTACCTAGCCACATTATCGCCGGAGAAGCACCAATTTGACGCCGGAGCCCGCCAGTACCCGCAGCATCTCGCCATCGATTGGAGCCACCTCGAGCAGAGCCGCTTGTACCTAGAGCCTCGTCGTCCACGCCAACGTCGCGGCGCACCCCGTCGATGATCGCCGGAGCACCGGTAGACCCTCTGTAACACCCCAACTTTTGCAACCTTGTTTAGTTGCCCTTATTTCAAAAATCAGGGGGAACAAAAACTTTTTCTTAAGACTAGATAGATGAATTGCCTTGATTTGTTTGTTTTGATGCATTGCTTTGGTGTGTTGGTAGATGTATTTTCTTGTTTTGCTTGTTGAGTTATGTCCTGAGCTACTTCAAAGAACAACACCTCCGGTGGTTAAACAAGCAACTCACCTAATAAAACACATGTGTGACTTAGGAAAAGTTGTTCTCCTTCTTACTACATCAGACCTCTCTCCTGATGACAACATGGGTGTGCCATCTTGATTTTTCTCTTTGTGGTACAAGATAGCTCAATCATCCTTAATTCACAACTTGGTGATCTCAATGCATGGATCTCATCTGTGCATCTCCCTCTACAATTTCCACATCCTGCATGTCTCATTCTATCCTTGCAGCACATTTACTCACTTGATCTTGTACCCTATCCAATGTTTAACCTCAAGATCACTTCCTTCACTTTTACCTCTTGTTTTTATTCAAGTTTAATCTTCACAAAACCAAGAGTGGGAATGATGGGTACATTATGTAGCCACCACCTACCCTTGAGAACACTCCTCTCTAAATGAGTTTCCTTTCTCAAAACCCTATTGTTTTTCTTCTCTGGTTTTGATCACAAAACTACTTCTAGTTTTATTAAATCTTTTCAAGTTATTTCTTCAAAGAAAACAAAGAACTGAAATGGGTTTTGCTTTTCTTCCCATTTCTACCAAGTACTGATTTCTAAAAACATTATTTTCTATCTTGCCTTCTTTTTAACAAAAGGCTTGTTTATGGTACCTATACCATTTCTTGTTTTATTTTAAGTTTGAGAAAACTCTACTTTACTTGAGAAAGTAAGTAGAATATTTTGAACTCCTATGTTCCAACTAGTTTTCTCTCAACATCTTCAAAATTCCATTTCACTTGAGTACATTCCCAATTGTCCCTAGACAATTGAGGTGTTTCAAATACTTTTCAAATAAGTTCTATTTCAAATGACAACTCTTGCACATCTTGTGTACATCTCTGATCTACCACATTGAATCCCCTTCATCCTCCAATTTTTGATCAAATGGATGATCATTTGATACTATCAAATCACTCCCAATTGACCTCTTATTTTAAGAGCAACTTATATTTCATCATACCCATCTCAATCATCTATTCTTTTCCATCATCACTTTGACCTCATGAATTGGTGATTTATGTCAATGTATTCATCCTTGTGAGTATATGAATACTTCACTCACCATCTCTCTTAATATTGCTCTATCATTGACTAATCCACCATCACCATCCCATCTACCTTGACCTACTCATGCATTGTTGCATGTGGTCAATCCCAATCCTTCCAAAATTGAATTCAAATGAAAACTTCTATTCATTAACTCTACCTTGGGAAATATCTTCATCATAAGTTGGTCTCCACCAAAGTGGTGAAGATTATTCTCATGGCACATGTTACCCTCATATTCCTTTCTATCTATATGTATCTACTCCTATTTTTAATCCTCATCAAAGTCACCCATTGGCATTATCTCCTCCACATCATGCACATATCTATTCATATGGATGTTGTGCATCTCTCTCACATTTCTCACTTGCTCATGACAAGAAAGGAGCCGGCCATGACTTGAAATTCGGCCAGCCCCTCCTCCTCATTTTCTTCTCTTGCAAGCCTTGTCTCCCAACTACCTCAACAATTAAATGGGCAGCCACCCACCTTGGCCAATCAAAAAAGGAGGCAGCCACCCCTCTCCCTCTATAAAAACTCCCTAGCCGGCCACCACCTCCCCTTTGGCTCATTTTTCTCACTCTCCACTCCCTCACACTCTCTCCCTGCTCTCCCCCACGAAATGCTGCTGCTCCATGCTCCCATGGCCGGCCATGGCCATGGAAATCCACCAAGATGAAGCTCCCCTCCTCTCCCAAGCTTCCCCTCACCATGAGAGACTCCCTCTCCATCTTCTCCCCAACCCTAGATGGATTAATCTCCTCTTCTTCTTCCTCCATTGCTAAGATTGGATCTTGATGCAGGTGCATGTTGGTCCAAGCATGGAGAAGGTTGAGCAATCCTCAGATCTGAAGCTCTTGACCAAAGTTCGTCCAAAAACTTGCTGTAATTTTTGCTATCTTGCTGTTTCAGATTCTGGTACGATCTTGTAAAATCCACCGAATCTCGTGTGCAGATCCAAATCGAGTGATTCAAAGTTCCACAGTTAGATACGGAAAAGATCTACAACTTGGCGTTGGTCTTATCCTAAAATTCGTTACGGATTTTGCATGGTAAATAAAGTCCTGAAAACGTGCAGAATGACTGTTTGTTAGATTTCTCCCGTTTTACAAAACCTTTTTGAGCAAACTCAACAGTGGGTGAAAGCCCTCTTCAGTACCTTCATTTTGGCGGTGGTTTCACTTCGATTGACCTCCTGAAACTGAAATGGTTCACAGATCAAGATCTGGTCAGATCTGACTTTGTCGAATTAAACCAGGAGCTTGGAGACAAATTTTTGAATGAAACCAACTGGGTAAGAACCACCTATTCAATACCTTTCAGATGCAGCAGACCTCATATTTTTATGATTTGTGTATGATTTTTGATGAATTAAACTTGTTCTGTATGTTCTGCAGACATGGCTGTTAGCTTTTAATTCATCAAAAATCCATTTTTGAACCTAATTGAGTGATTCCACTTCTGTAGGATTACTGAATGTTTTCTTAATCATCTCAAACAAGTTTCAAAACTTTATCTATTCTGTAACTCCAGAGGTGAAGCAAATGGTATAGACATGCAGTAATCTTGTCAATCCATTTGTGAGAGTTTCAGAAACAATTTGAACCCAAATCCAATTGTGTATGCATCTATGTTTAAATACCTTTCAAATGCCAGTGGCCTCATATTTTTAGGATTTTTCTACGATTTATGGCTTACAGATCTTGTTTTCTGTACAGTCAGATTCAAAGAAATTCCTAAAATTGTAGGTTTAATATTTTTGGGTGATTCCAATTGGGTTAGTCTTGTATTAGTACTGGCTATATAGGAAAAATATTATTAGTCTCTGTTCATACATATTTGTTACTGTTAGTAATGTTTATGTGTGACATGCGTTGTTGAAGCAAAACCTTTCGGTTTATTTAAAACCCTTGACCAACTCTTTTTGGTAGAGATGGGCAACCATTGTTTTATGCTTGCAAAGCAAAACCTCTGCAACTTAACATTAGCTCTTTTGTTTAGCTTGAGTTTTCAAATGATGTGGATTATGGTTTGTTTCCTATTTTGGTTGTAGTGTTATGGGAACAAATTATGTTAGGAAAACTGTTTTCTACTTTTCCAAAAATGTTTGAAAATGTTTTGTGAATGTTTGTGATGCCAAACTAATGCTCTTGTCCTCTTTATGATGTTATCTACCAGGGGATACTTAGTTGTGCCATGGTGATACCTAGAGAGGCAATTGCTAAGTCGTGGCACTCTCATACCTTCACTAGGTAAATAAATGGGGTTTTCTTTTGGTTGCTTTGTAGTACCTATAAGTCTTTTGTATGTTAGCCCTTAGTAAAGTGGTTAGCTATTGATTGTTGAATGTTGCATGCTTGTTATGTTTGGAGCAATGTGATTGATTGTGTTCCTTTTATATTTTCCGGCGATAGATGCGAACAATTCCGGAGAAGAAGAAGAAGTGGATTGGACAAGGATTCTTTATATGTTGATGGAATTCTTATATTGATGGAGTTGAAGACGTACAGGGACAAATAAGCCAAGGCAAGCCATCTTTTGATCTCTGGTTTGGTGTCTAGTTGGATGTCATTTGTTGATGTCCAAAGCACCTTGAATTCTATGTGTGTTGTTATCTCTATTTATGTCATCTGTGTGCAATTGCAAAGTGGGGTACTCCCTAGTGGTGATACTCCACCATTGTCCTTGTGTTATGGGATGCATGATATTATGGCCGTGCTATTCCACTTGGTTATCTTGTATGCTCAACTTGAGCATCTTCCCTCTCAAGATAGTAACTTACACCACACTCACCACTTTTGTATTTTAGAGGTATCAATGTCATGATCTTGGTGTATTCTCAACTTGAGAGGAGTATGCCGTGTACCATATTGGAGAGTATGTTGGATAGTGATACTCCACTATCTAAGTTGTATTTTTAGCACCACAAATCTGAAAGTATAATCCTCCTTGTGTTGTCATAATACATGCTTACCTTAAAGCAAGTATGATCCACTCCATTACCCTTTTGTTTACACCATCTATGGCGTGATGACTCTCATCTCGGCCGTAGTGCAATAGTAGTTCCACTCATGAAACTATAGGTTGGGAACCCCTCAAGGCTTACCTTGTTGTAAATGTTTGTGAAAACCTTGGGTAAGTTAACTCTACTCAAGTGTATGTTTTGGAAAGGCAATGTTTGGAACAAGGTTGTTCGGAGGAAATATGGTTGGTTGTGGACAAGCAAAGGAAGTGTGGGTGAAATGTGTTTTTAAAAAGGAGCACTGCGTATATGTGTACACCAGCCCAACTTTTATCGCGCAACCACTCTACCCTGGTGTGGGACGGGGCTTAGCCCGTAGTTTGTTGAAGCTGGCAGGAGCACCCTTCACAACTTTCTAGGGAGGGTCATGACGACCTCCGACGCCGGGTTGCGCTCTGGAGGAGGCAATACACTGTCTTAACTGATAGCCGGACGATTGCGAGGGTCTTCGTCATGGCGCCGGAGATACGCTCAAAAGGAGGTATGCTCGCCGGGGTGCCGGGAAGGGGTAAGCCCGCAGGGAAGGACTCGTGCCGGTGGAGATGGGCGAAAGGTTATGTCCGGGTATCCGTCGTGGCATATGTTGTTATGCAGGGATGATGCCCACACGATAGGTATCCGGATAGTTGTGGGGAAAGTGTGCAAACTCGCGAGAGTCAAATCTATTCGAATAGCCGCGTCCGCGGTCATGGACGGGTTGCAAAGGTCTACCTTTATCGGGGCTTGTGTTTTGTTTTGATAAATGCTTTGCAAAGAAAGTGTTGTGTTGGATGTACCGGAAGGGTACGGAAAAAGGGCGTGTGTCGACCATATGGAGATGGTCGTGGAAAAATAAGACCAAGTGGGGAACTCTTTCCTAAATGTTTCTTGAAGAGGAACTCTTCTTTAACAAAGATATAGAGATGTCATAAGTATCTTTTGAAGTATCTTCTTCAATAAAGATATGGGTATGTCATAGGAATCCTCTAGCATTTCCATCAACCGAGATGGACTTATGCTACCTCATCTCCAATAAAGGTATAGATATGTCATAGAACTTCCTAAGCGTCCCCATCAATTGAGATGGCGGCATGCTATGTCCACAAGAGAAACTGACGCTCTTGTGCATGCTATATCCACGAGAGAAACTATGTCTCTTCCGCATGCTATATCCACAAGAGGAACTTTTCTTCCTCTCTTGTCTCTTTTAGTTAGCTCTGTTAGCATCTTTCTTGCTGGTTTGCGAGTACAATTCCAAATGTACTCACGGCTTTGTCCCTGGCTATTTACTTGGCCAGACTTGGAGGAACACGATGGATGAAGAAGGAGTTGATGACGTCTATGCGAGCTAGGAACGTCTTCCCGGTCGGTTGCTCGTAGGGTTATGGCGGATGACTTGGGTACTGCGTTCGCTGAAGTGATGATGCTACTCGATGTTTAGTTAGGCCCTTCGAGGCTATTATGTAATTATCGGTCATGTGACCATGTTGTAATTTTCTTATTCCGCTTTGTAATGGATGGTGTAATTTGATATCAGTTCGGTTATGTGTTCACGACGCACTGATCATGGGATCGTGAACTCGTATACATAACAGGGAATTTCGGACAGCTAGTCCGGGGTCCCCACGGAGCCGGTATCGAGCTATCCCGACCGTAGGAGACCTTAGTTAGCATGGACGTTAGTTAGGAAACAATTACTTGGGAAAAACTATTTATGAAACAAATTGTTTCTCCAGGTCGGAAGTATAGCTTCTACTCCTCTTATTTAATCAAAGCTTCTAAATTCTTATCTCTCTGCTTTATAAATGTTTGAAAATTCTTACTCTATTGTCTCATCCACTTCAAAACTACATATTGGACGATGTCCCCAACTCAGACCGGAGACTCTAACTCCAAGATGGATCAATCCCTCGGGAAGACTCGTGTATGTCCAACGAGCAACTGTTCAAGATTGGAGGCCGACTTAGTGTGCGAGATAAAAGAATAATAAGATCATGTCTTTGGTTATCACCAAAGTACGTTAAGGAGCCGACCTTGTTCCTCCGTGGACTTGCACTTTTTGCAGTCGTCAGGGATCAAGCCCTCAGTCTCTTGACTAGTTATTTTTAGGCCAGCCACGAGAAGATCTCTACTTCAGAAGCACCTCAACAGCTACCCCTTCGAAGACCTCATGTTTCCGGGATGTCGAGACTAGAAGTTCTACGCAGTTTTCGCCTCCACTTCAACATCAACGGCTCAACATCAACGGCTCAACACCCGGCCGCCTCACCATCAACTGCTTCAAGAATCCTTGTTGAAGACGATGTCAATAAGCTGAAGACGGCAACATATGTGACCGGCCCCCAAACCTATAGGATGGATAGGACAAACTCAATCGCTTTGATTGAGATAAACCCGCGCATTAGGAATTTCTGGGTACTTAGAGTACCATGTCTGGTTTGATGATTGCTTGTAGTTCCGTAGTGTGCTGCCTTGAGTGTTTGTATCTGTTTGCTGTGTGCATGTATGTCTTGCTATTTAGACGTTCTCGCCCTTTTTAATTGTTTGGAATTTGTGAAACAGAAATTAAAAATAGAAATCTGCCAGTGTACTGTTTTGCTAATAAAAATAGTTTGGTAGCTCCGATTGATGTGTTTCCAATTGCACTAGAACCAGTATGAAATTATCTTTCAGACGCCACTGACCTTGTATTTTTAGGGTTTTTGTGCGATTTTTAATAAATAAAACTTGATCACTGTTTCTGGTTAGTATTTTGAGTCTCAAAAATTGAAAAATAAATATTTTTGAATGATTCCAATTGTGTTCATCTTGTTTTGTTACTGTGCATCTAGGAAAAATACCAGTAGCCCCTGTTAGTGGTTTTTTGTCTCTGGTTATGATTGTATGGGTGTCGCATGCCATGATAGGATTAAAGTTTGCCTCGCCGATGTATTGCTAACTGCTAGTTAGTTGGGTAGATTAACGAAAGACTCTAACTCTAAACCCGTTAGCAGTTGTTTTTCAACCATCAGGGAAACTAACTCAGACCCCTATCTACGCCGACTACTTTCAAGATCAGTCGGAGCGACTCTACCACGCCAACGAAGCAGAAGCCCCTACCTTCAAGAGTGACTGCACCTCGGCGAGAAGACATACTAACTTGGTCTAACCCTGGAGTATAATCGCGCTAACCGCGAGGATATCTTTTCGAAACTACCCCCCCTAACACACCGTCTAACCCGTTGAGTGAACAATAGCGTCAAAGCCAAGCTACATCAAATGGTTCATCTGGTCCTCGTCAAGTGAAGCTCATGAAGATACCTCAAGACTCAAGATTAGGTGTAATTTACCCGCTCACTTCTTAACTGGTCAACACCGACACTCAAGTTGAAGATTGTCTCCGACGACCTTGTTGCTGCTTCATATGGACAACAACCCGACGTTTCATCAACTTACTAACTTACCGCGCTTCCCATATGGTTGAGTTAACACCGTGAATGCCTCTTGAAGTTGTGGTCTGCACGTCGCCCCCGAAGATTCTTCAACTGAACAAGGAAGATCGACGACTTTTTCAGAAGCTCGATAGAACCACAAGGCAGAAGCTCAGAGTTTTTCCGAAAGCCCGATGAAAAATCTTAAGGGTGGAAGACTTCGTCTTCCACTAAAAGTTGGAGCTAACCCTAACATTTTAAACCTTTCTAACACACCGTTGGAAACTTGGGATGCACTAACTCCCCTCAAAGCCGTGGACGACACAACTCCCTCTGAAGATGTTGACTCAAGACGAGAGATCAATGACCTCTCCAAAAAGCGCCCGACAAGACTCCGTGGCCGAAGCTTAGAGTATTCAAAGACCCCGTGAACAATTTTAAGGGCGTCTTCCACAAAAATTTAAAGCTAACTCTAAAAAGTTTTCAGCCCTGTTCAAGCACCGTTGGGTGCACTAACCCTCCCACAGCCTTGAACTCCCTCTAGGATCGTTAAGAAACTACAGATCCAACACCTGCATGGAGTAGTCAACCTCTTCATGAAGCTCGCCATCGGCAGAAATCCATCATGTCTCCCAGAAGATGAAGCAATGACTTTCTCAACAATGGCACATCTACAGAAGGATGGAGTCTAACTTTCGTTAAGCATTACAACCCCTCTAGTTCTGCGCTCAGTAATCTCGGGACGAGATTATTTTAAGGGTGGAAGATCTGTAACACCCCAACTTTTGCAACCTTGTTTAGTTGCCCTTATTTCAAAAATCAGGGGGAACAAAAACTTTTTCTTAAGACTAGATAGATGAATTGCCTTGATTTGTTTGTTTTGATGCATTGCTTTGGTGTGTTGGTAGATGTATTTTCTTGTTTTGCTTGTTGAGTTATGTCCTGAGCTACTTCAAAGAACAACACCTCTGGTGGTTAAACAAGCAACTCACCTAATAAAACACATGTGTGACTTAGGAAAAGTTGTTCTCCTTCTTACTACATCAGACCTCTCTCCTGATGACAACATGGGTGTGCCATCTTGATTTTTCTCTTTGTGGTACAAGATAGCTCAATCATCCTTAATTCACAACTTGGTGATCTCAATGCATGGATCTCATCTCGTGCATCTCCCTCTACAATTTCCACATCCTGCATGTCTCATTCTATCCTTGCAGCACATTTACTCACTTGATCTTGTACCCTATCCAATGTTTAACCTCAAGATCACTTCCTTCACTTTTACCTCTTGTTTTTATTCAAGTTTAATCTTCACAAAACCAAGAGTGGGAATGATGGGTACATTATGTAGCCACCACCTACCCTTGAGAACACTCCTCTCTAAATGAGTTTCCTTTCTCAAAACCCTATTGTTTTTCTTCTCTGGTTTTGATCACAAAACTACTTCTAGTTTTATTAAATCTTTTCAAGTTATTTCTTCAAAGAAAACAAAGAACTGAAATGGGTTTTGCTTTTCTTCCCATTTCTACCAAGTACTGATTTCTAAAAACATTATTTTCTATCTTGCCTTCTTTTTAACAAAAGGCTTGTTTATGGTACCTATACCATTTCTTGTTTTATTTTAAGTTTGAGAAAACTCTACTTTACTTGAGAAAGTAAGTAGAATATTTTGAACTCCTATGTTCCAACTAGTTTTCTCTCAACATCTTCAAAATTCCATTTCACTTGAGTACATTCCCAATTGTCCCTAGACAATTGAGGTGTTTCAAATACTTTTCAAATAAGTTCTATTTCAAATGACAACTCTTGCACATCTTGTGTACATCTCTGATCTACCACATTGAATCCCCTTCATCCTCCAATTTTTGATCAAATGGATGATCATTTGATACTATCAAATCACTCCCAATTGACCTCTTATTTTAAGAGCAACTTATATTTCATCATACCCATCTCAATCATCTATTCTTTTCCATCATCACTTTGACCTCATGAATTGGTGATTTATGTCAATGTATTCATCCTTGTGAGTATATGAATACTTCACTCACCATCTCTCTTAATATTGCTCTATCATTGACTAATCCACCATCACCATCCCATCTACCTTGACCTACTCATGCATTGTTGCATGTGGTCAATCCCAATCCTTCCAAAATTGAATTCAAATGAAAACTTCTATTCATTAACTCTACCTTGGGAAATATCTTCATCATAAGTTGGTCTCCACCAAAGTGGTGAAGATTATTCTCATGGCACATGTTACCCTCATATTCCTTTCTATCTATATGTATCTACTCCTATTTTTAATCCTCATCAAAGTCACCCATTGGCATTATCTCCTCCACATCATGCACATATCTATTCATATGGATGTTGTGCATCTCTCTCACATTTCTCACTTGCTCATGACAAGAAAGGAGCCGGCCATGACTTGAAATTCGGCCAGCCCCTCCTCCTCATTTTCTTCTCTTGCAAGCCTTGTCTCCCAACTACCTCAACAATTAAATGGGCAGCCACCCACCTTGGCCAATCAAAAAAGGAGGCAGCCACCCCTCTCCCTCTATAAAAACTCCCTAGCCGGCCACCACCTCCCCTTTGGCTCATTTTTCTCACTCTCCACTCCCTCACACTCTCTCCCTGCTCTCCCCCACGAAATGCTGCTGCTCCATGCTCCCATGGCCGGCCATGGCCATGGAAATCCACCAAGATGAAGCTCCCCTCCTCTCCCAAGCTTCCCCTCACCATGAGAGACTCCCTCTCCATCTTCTCCCCAACCCTAGATGGATTAATCTCCTCTTCTTCTTCCTCCATTGCTAAGATTGGATCTTGATGCAGGTGCATGTTGGTCCAAGCATGGAGAAGGTTGAGCAATCCTCAGATCTGAAGCTCTTGACCAAAGTTCGTCCAAAAACTTGCTGTAATTTTTGCTATCTTGCTGTTTCAGATTCTGGTACGATCTTGTAAAATCCACCGAATCTCGTGTGCAGATCCAAATCGAGTGATTCAAAGTTCCACAGTTAGATACGGAAAAGATCTACAACTTGGCGTTGGTCTTATCCTAAAATTCGTTACGGATTTTGCATGGTAAATAAAGTCCTGAAAACGTGCAGAATGACTGTTTGTTAGATTTCTCCCGTTTTACAAAACCTTTTTGAGCAAACTCAACAGTGGGTGAAAGCCCTCTTCAGTACCTTCATTTTGGCGGTGGTTTCACTTCGATTGACCTCCTGAAACTGAAATGGTTCACAGATCAAGATCTGGTCAGATCTGACTTTGTCGAATTAAACCAGGAGCTTGGAGACAAATTTTTGAATGAAACCAACTGGGTAAGAACCACCTATTCAATACCTTTCAGATGCAGCAGACCTCATATTTTTATGATTTGTGTATGATTTTTGATGAATTAAACTTGTTCTGTATGTTCTGCAGACATGGCTGTTAGCTTTTAATTCATCAAAAATCCATTTTTGAACCTAATTGAGTGATTCCACTTCTGTAGGATTACTGAATGTTTTCTTAATCATCTCAAACAAGTTTCAAAACTTTATCTATTCTGTAACTCCAGAGGTGAAGCAAATGGTATAGACATGCAGTAATCTTGTCAATCCATTTGTGAGAGTTTCAGAAACAATTTGAACCCAAATCCAATTGTGTATGCATCTATGTTTAAATACCTTTCAAATGCCAGTGGCCTCATATTTTTAGGATTTTTCTACGATTTATGGCTTACAGATCTTGTTTTCTGTACAGTCAGATTCAAAGAAATTCCTAAAATTGTAGGTTTAATATTTTTGGGTGATTCCAATTGGGTTAGTCTTGTATTAGTACTGGCTATATAGGAAAAATATTATTAGTCTCTGTTCATACATATTTGTTACTGTTAGTAATGTTTATGTGTGACATGCGTTGTTGAAGCAAAACCTTTCGGTTTATTTAAAACCCTTGACCAACTCTTTTTGGTAGAGATGGGCAACCATTGTTTTATGCTTGCAAAGCAAAACCTCTGCAACTTAACATTAGCTCTTTTGTTTAGCTTGAGTTTTCAAATGATGTGGATTATGGTTTGTTTCCTATTTTGGTTGTAGTGTTATGGGAACAAATTATGTTAGGAAAACTGTTTTCTACTTTTCCAAAAATGTTTGAAAATGTTTTGTGAATGTTTGTGATGCCAAACTAATGCTCTTGTCCTCTTTATGATGTTATCTACCAGGGGATACTTAGTTGTGCCATGGTGATACCTAGAGAGGCAATTGCTAAGTCGTGGCACTCTCATACCTTCACTAGGTAAATAAATGGGGTTTTCTTTTGGTTGCTTTGTAGTACCTATAAGTCTTTTGTATGTTAGCCCTTAGTAAAGTGGTTAGCTATTGATTGTTGAATGTTGCATGCTTGTTATGTTTGGAGCAATGTGATTGATTGTGTTCCTTTTATATTTTCCGGCGATAGATGCGAACAATTCCGGAGAAGAAGAAGAAGTGGATTGGACAAGGATTCTTTATATGTTGATGGAATTCTTATATTGATGGAGTTGAAGACGTACAGGGACAAATAAGCCAAGGCAAGCCATCTTTTGATCTCTGGTTTGGTGTCTAGTTGGATGTCATTTGTTGATGTCCAAAGCACCTTGAATTCTATGTGTGTTGTTATCTCTATTTATGTCATCTGTGTGCAATTGCAAAGTGGGGTACTCCCTAGTGGTGATACTCCACCATTGTCCTTGTGTTATGGGATGCATGATATTATGGCCGTGCTATTCCACTTGGTTATCTTGTATGCTCAACTTGAGCATCTTCCCTCTCAAGATAGTAACTTACACCACACTCACCACTTTTGTATTTTAGAGGTATCAATGTCATGATCTTGGTGTATTCTCAACTTGAGAGGAGTATGCCGTGTACCATATTGGAGAGTATGTTGGATAGTGATACTCCACTATCTAAGTTGTATTTTTAGCACCACAAATCTGAAAGTATAATCCTCCTTGTGTTGTCATAATACATGCTTACCTTAAAGCAAGTATGATCCACTCCATTACCCTTTTGTTTACACCATCTATGGCGTGATGACTCTCATCTCGGCCGTAGTGCAATAGTAGTTCCACTCATGAAACTATAGGTTGGGAACCCCTCAAGGCTTACCTTGTTGTAAATGTTTGTGAAAACCTTGGGTAAGTTAACTCTACTCAAGTGTATGTTTTGGAAAGGCAATGTTTGGAACAAGGTTGTTCGGAGGAAATATGGTTGGTTGTGGACAAGCAAAGGAAGTGTGGGTGAAATGTGTTTTTAAAAAGGAGCACTGCGTATATGTGTACACCAGCCCAACTTTTATCGCGCAACCACTCTACCCTGGTGTGGGACGGGGCTTAGCCCGTAGTTTGTTGAAGCCGGCAGGAGCACCCTTCACAACTTTCTAGGGAGGGTCATGACGACCTCCGACGCCGGGTTGCGCTCTCGGAGGAGGCAATACACTGTCTTAGCCGATAGCCGGACGATTGCGAGGGTCTTCTCGTCATGGCGCCGGAGATACGCTCAAAAGGAGGTATGCTTGCCGGGGTGCCGGGAAGGGGTAAGCCCGCGAGGGAAGGACTCGTGCCGGTGGAGATGGGCGAAAGGTTATGTCCGGGTATCCGTCGTGGCATATGTTGTTATGCAGGGATGATGCCCACACGATAGGTATCCGGATAGTTGTGGGGAAAGTGTGCAAACTCTGCAGAGTCAAATCTATTCGAATAGCCGCGTCCGCGGTCATGGACGGGTTGCAAAGGTCTACCTTTACTTGGGGCTTGTGTTTTGTTTTGATAAATGCTTTGCAAAGAAAGTGTTGTGTTGGATGTACTCGGAAGGGTACGGAAAAAGGGCGTGTGTCGACCATATGGAGATGGTCGTGGAAAAATAAGACCAAGTGGGGAACTCTTTCCTAAATGTTTCTTGAAGAGGAACTCTTCTTTAACAAAGATATAGAGATGTCATAAGTATCTTTTGAAGTATCTTCTTCAATAAAGATATGGGTATGTCATAGGAATCCTCTAGCATTTCCATCAACTGAGATGGACTTATGCTACCTCATCTCCAATAAAGGTATAGATATGTCATAGAACTTCCTAAGCGTCCCCATCAATTGAGATGGCGGCATGCTATGTCCACAAGAGAAACTGACGCTCTTGTGCATGCTATATCCACGAGAGAAACTATGTCTCTTCCGCATGCTATATCCACAAGAGGAACTTTTCTTCCTCTCTTGTCTCTTTTAGTTAGCTCTGTTAGCATCTTTCTTGCTGGTTTGCGAGTACAATTCCAAATGTACTCACGGCTTTGTCCCTGGCTATTTACTTGGCCAGACTTGGAGGAACACGATGGATGAAGAAGGAGTTGATGACGTCTATGCGAGCTAGGAACGTCTTCCCAGTCAGTTGCCTGTAGGGTTATGGCAGATGACTTGGGTACTGCGCTGCTGAAGTGATGATGCTACTCTGATGTTTAGTTAGGCCCTTCGAGGCTATTATGTAATTATCGGTCATGTGACCATGTTGTAATTTTCTTATTCCGCTTTGTAATGGATGGTGTAATTTGATATCAGTTCGGTTATGTGTTCACGACGCACTGATCATGGGATCGTGAACTGTATACATAACAGGGAATTTCGGACAGCTAGTCCGGGGTCCCCACACCCTCCGACCCCCTAGCCCCGCCACCAGAGCCCCGGGATCTCGTCGGAGACGATGATCCTCAGCCGCACGATTTGTTTCTAATCCTACGCCTCACATTGATCGGTACCGTTTCGCGTTTAAATAGCCAATGACAGGTGGAGCCCACCATGTCAGGCAGCCCACGCGTGCGAGCCGCGCTGTTTGTTTTTTCACCCCTGTGGCCCGTTAAGCTTTCCCGCGCTGGCCCAGCTTTTCAAATCTGAATTTTCCAAATTAATTCAAAAACCTTGCAGATGCTTTGTTCAAACTTAAATAGTTTCAAATCTACTGAACCAAATTCAACAAATTTTATATATTTGGAAAGCTTCGGAAAAGATCTAAATAACTACACTGGTTCCAACCCTAGAGGTGTTGTAGAATTAAAGTAGAAAAAATAACAAGGCAGAGCCTTTTCAAACTTCAAACTTTATTTAAAATTCAACCATAAGTGATTTTGAGTTGATTCCAACTCTCATAAATCACATTTGACATACTCTACATGTTTATGTAAAAATATAACATAGTTGTTTGTATGATCATGGACTAGAGCAAAATAATGGCTGGAGAGCCATTTCTAGTCCATTTAAATCATCTCAATTAAGTTGTTTAAATAGTATGAGAGTTACTCTCTCATTTAAATCATTGTCCTAAGTAATCAAATATGAGGTAATGATATTAGTCTATAGCACCTCATGTTTAATTACTTAATGATATTAAATTGTGCCATAGTAGTTTTTTTTAAATTGCATTAGATGAAGTATCTCATTTAAATCTTTTCCCCAAATGATATTTATGAAGTGTTGACCTTGGTCAACATATGATCATACTTTATTGTTTGAGGAAATTAAATCTTAAGAAGATTCAATGAGAGGAAATTTTTTTCTCTTACAAGTTTCTTAAAACACAAGTCAACCCCCTCTTGTGATTAATGTGTGATGCTAGAATAATTGGTGTGCTTAGTCTAGCCCTTAAGAATTGTTTGGTGATTGTATACCTCGTATCCGTTTATAGACGCTAGTACCAAGGAATACCAGGAGGAGGAGGTCTACGAGGAGGAAGAAGAACACTTTGATCAATACACCACTCAAGGCAAGCTATACTCTTGCAAGCTCACAAGTGCAAAGCTCTACTTGAGCAAGGCACCATTACACTTCTAGTTTTGCTTAAGGATTCAATCCCATTTTTTATTACTTGCAAGCTTTTACTTTATTTATCAAAGCTCACTTTGGAGTTAATCTTGGTCTAAGTATAGAGAGTTGCAAGAACATCAAAAGTAGCCTAGAGAAATACAAGCTAGATTAGCACCCCTCATGACTAGTTGCTAGTGCTAAACTAAAAATGACTACTCTAGATGGGAACATGTGAAAACCAATGACTTTGAAAACCTTGGAATGATGAGTCATTCTATTGAAAGATTTTGAAGGTGAATATGACATGAATGACTTAGTGCCTTTGACAAAAACTGATGATTGGGTTTGGATGCGATACCTTTCCAATTTTTGAGTACCCCCACAATACCTGATTATGGGTAAGGCTTAACTAGAAACTTATGCACTTTAGTATGGGTTCCCTCTAAACAAGTGTCATAGAGGTTATACCAAGGCTGCCTCCGTTGAACGTGAAATGACGTGAAATGAGGTGAATGTACGACCCAAGCCCTGTGCAGTTCCCGGGATAACAGTTGGCTATCACCGGGAGGCCAAACTCATGGGGAGAGGTGCCTATACTAGAGTTTGTAAGTAAAAGGTTATGGTTGATGATCCGCATACTGACTATGATTATTCAGGGCTATCCCTGACGGATGTAATCAAAAGTTGTGGCACAAGTGTGCAACCTCTGCAGAGTGTAAAACTATTCAAATAGCCGTGTCCACGGTTATGGACGATTGGAAAGGCCATACTGTTCCGTTGTCAGATATTTCTAAAATGGAATGGTGATTTGAATGGTGAATTTGACTTGAAAACAACATGGTGGTGGGAATGACACTAATGTTCCCACTTGAGTTAAGTTAGGCAAATGAGGAGTCTTACTTTTATAAGGTTTATGAAATAAAATTGGTTGTATGCAAACAACCCTATAGCTTAGCACCCCTTAATAAAATTGATAGTACTTACACTAGTATTAGTTTGCGAGTACTTTAAAGTACTCATGGCTGTGTCCCTGGCTGTTCCAATGGCCAGACTATGAAGAGGAGCAGCAGTATCAGGACGATGGATAGCAGGACGTCTACGATAATTAGGATCATCTCCTAACGTCAAGTGTTGCCTGTGGATTAGATGGACTACTACTACTTCGCTTCCGCTATGTGTTGTGTTTGTTGATCATTAGATCAACTATTATTGTAAGTGTGGATCATGTGATCTATTGTTGTAAGAAGACTATGGTTTGTAATGAATGATGACTCTATGATATCAACTGTTATGTCTCGCAAAAACAACCTTGCTGGGATTTCGATGTATGGCATAATAGGCATCTGGACTTAAAAATCCGGGTGTTGACAAGTTGGTATCAGAGCCATTGTTTGACCTTAGGAGACCCTAGTTAGAATGGACGTCTGAAAAATTTAGTTTCAAAAACACAATGAAGTGAATACCTTTGAAAAACTTACTCACCCTCTTACCTTGAGATCTCTTACAAAGGAGAAATTCATGCTCTACCTTTTGCTTGTAATTCTACATAAAATTTTGACACACTTGCACTTCTCTAACTTACTCATCAAATTCTATTACAGATGGAGCAAGTGAACAACACCAAGTTTTACCAGCTGGGGAATGGCGGGAACCTGATCTTCGAGAGGGACTTAGATGCCCTATCGGAGTTCCTTGGACGCCCGCACCCGGAGTTCTTCGGAAATCAAGTCAACGACCAGCCCGGAGGGGAACTTCAGTGGATCGTCACCGCTGATCTGAGGGGCAAGATGGAGCCTCCCCGGTCCGAGAGGATCCAGTTCTCCATCAGGGAGAACAACTGGGTGGACGGACTCGCTCGTGCTCTTCAGGAAGCACTTGCCCGTCTGTGCGGGCAGAACGTGGTTGCGATCCAAGGGGCTCGCTTTGCTCACCTCGCAAGGCATGACTCCATTGGAGGAAGCATGGACCTGCAGTCCCACCCCGTGCTGAAGCATCACGTGGAGCATCTGGACTTCATGCTGCACGAGACCCAGAAGGAGCTGGACAACTCCCGCCACTACGCCAACCAGACTCACGCCCACCTGGCACAGCAGACCGACACCATCAGGATCCTTGCCCATGAGCGCAAGACACTCCGCCGGCAGCGTGCCAAGAAGGACTACACCATCGCTCGCCTCCGTGCGAAGATAGTGTCCTTGGAGGCCACTGTCAAGGCGCAAGAGGAACAGCTGAGGGACCTCGAGGGAGAAGGAGAAGACATTCAGGGAGGAAATGCCTTCCTGAGTGATGATGATGACTATGAGGAGGATGAGGACCTGGACTTCCACACTGATGTGGAAGGCTATGAGTTCATGGAGACCGGAGAAGATGGCTTCATCCCGATTAATGTGGATGATGAGGAGTAGTTTCACTTGAGCACTTGCGTAGGTGTGAGTTTGTATCCATTCCCTTGTATCATAGAGTGGTGGAATGGTTCTTAAAACCATTGATGTGTTAGCTTGTAATGTGTGTTGTTTGAATGAATGAAAGTGTTGTTGTTTTCAACATGGCAAGTACTCAAGTTTAAATTTCTAAACTTACCCAAAAACAAGCCATAGAAAAAATTCCCTCTTATCTCATGATCTATCTCAATGTTCAGATGGCCCCTCCAACCCGGAGCACCAATCAAGATGCAATGATGCAGATGTTGCAAATGATGATGGCATATAGAGAGGCTGAAAGAGCTGAAAGACAAGCCAATATCGCAGCACTGCAGCAAATAGCTCAGAACAACCAAGGCCATGGAAACCATGACCACCCTGGGTCAAAGCTGAAGAACTTTCAGAACACCAACCCACCCATGTTCAGCAAGACTGAAGAGCCACTAGATGCTGATGACTGGCTCCAGACCATGGAGAATAACTTAGAAGTTGCGGGAGTAGAAGCCGCAGAAAAAGTACTGTTCGCCACCCACTATTTGGCGGGACCTGCAAGAGCTTGGTGGACCAGCACCCGTGCCATGAATGAAGGACAAATAATGACTTGGGCAGATTTCAAGCTCAAGTTCAGCAAGTATCACGTGTCCCCGGGTCTGATAAAGAAGATGAGGGATGAGTTCAGGGAACTCAAACAAGGCAGGATGTCCGTGGTAGAATACCGCGACAGATTCCTTACTCTGTCAAGGTACACCCCGGATGAAACCGACACCACTGAGAAAAGGAAGGAAAGATTCCTGAATGGACTGCATGATGAGATGCAGACTATATTGGTCAACATCCCCTTTGCGGACTTAGAAGCCCTGGTGGACTCAGCCATCCAGATGGAAGGCAAACTTCATCAAGCTAATGAGAATCGCAAGCGCCGCATGATGAATCAGAGTGGGCCCAGCAATACCCCAAGGTATCGCCCCACCTCAAGCGGAGGATTCAACCCCAGGAACAACAAGCCCCATGTGCCGCTGTCACCTCCGAGTTTTCAGAATCGGAGTGGAGGACACTCAAGGCCAGGAGGCCACAACAACAACAACAACAACAACAACAACAACAACAACAACAACAACAACAACAACAACAACAACAACAACAACAACAACAACAACAACAACAACAACAACAACAACAACAACAACAACAACAACAACAACAACCACCACCATGCCAACAATAGCAACAACTTCAACCGTGCCCCAATGAGAGCCCCCGGCAGCTACAACAACAACACTGCTCCAAGGACTAGGAGCAATGCTGTTCCCATCACCCCCAAGGACAAGTCAACAGTGACTTGTTATGAATGCGGAGTTGTGGGACACTATTCCAATAAGTGCCCCAAGAAGCTTGCCAAGACCACCCCCAATACCTCTGCCCCTGCTCAGCAGCAACGCCGTGTCTCAACCGGCAGGAAGTTCACCCCGAACAACCCGAACAACCGCAGCGGCCGCCTCTTTCAGATGAGTGCCGAAGAAGCCTAGGAAGCACCAGATGTCGTGCTGGGTATGTTCTTTGTTTACACAATACCTGCAAGAGTGTTGTTTGATTCCGGAGCATCGCATTCGTTTGTTACTGAAGATTTTGCATGCACTAGAAGATCCCACCAATCAGTTTGAAGCATGTTATGATAGTTCAAATACCTGGTTCAACAACTAAAGCTAGAAAAATTTGCAAAGATGTGCCTATCAGAATACATGAAATAGATTTTTATGCAAATTTGATTGTTCTGGGAACAAAAGGTTTGGAAGTAGTACTGGGTATGGACTGGATGTCGAAACATCATGGATTGATTGATTGTGCCAAGAAGGCCATCACCATGACTAGTAGCACCGGAGTGTTAGTAGAACACGTGTCTGAAAGGCTGCCCAAAAAGTTCACCTGCAACCAGAGTCTAGCCAAACCAACCTTGGATCAGATCAGGGTCGTCTGTCGATACCCCGATGTGTTTCCTGATGATCTACCCGGTATGCCCCCAGATCGGGATATCGAGTTTATCATTGAGTTAATCCCTGGAACAGGACCCATAGCTCAGAGAGCCTATAGCATGAACCCAGCAGAGTTAGTGGAACTGAAGAAACAACTGGATGATATGCTACACAAAGGTCTGATTCGAGCAGGTGCGTCGCCTTGGAGATCCCCAGTTTTGTTTGTGGACAAAAAGGACGGTGCCACTCGTTTATGTACGGATTACCGTAAGCTTAACGATGTCACCATCAAAAACAAGTATCCCTTGCCAAAGATAGAAGACCTGTTTGACCAGCTGACCGGTGCCAAAGTGTTCTCTAAGATTGATCTTAGGACTGGTTACCATCAACTGAAGATTCGTGCAACGGATATCCCCAAAACAGCCTTCACCACCAGGTATGGATTGTATGAGTACAATGTCATGTCATTTGGATTGACCAATGCCCCCGCTTACTTCATGAATCTCATGAATAAGATCTTTATGAACTTTTTGGATAAGTTTGTCGTTGTCTTCATCGACGACATCCTAATCTACTCCAAATCAGAAGAAGAACATGAGCAACATTTGGAAGTGGTCCTAGATACCCTTCGGGAGCATCAGTTGTATGCCAAGTTCAGCAAATGTGAGTTTTGGTTAAAGGAAGTAGGATTCCTGGGACATATCTTGTCTGCAGGAGGAATTGTCGTTGACCCCTCCAAAATCAAGACCGTTGAAGAATGGAAAGCCCCAACCACTCAGACTGAAGTCCGCGCCTTTCTTGGATTAGCGGGATATTACCGCAGGTTTGTTGAAGGATTCTCCAGCATAGCAAGACCAATGACCCAATTGTTGAAGAAGGATAAGACGTTTGAATGGACTGATAAATGTGAAGAAAGTTTCCAGCAGCTCAAGAGCAGATTGACCTTAGCCCCAATATTGATCATGCCGGACATCACCAAGCCCTTTGACGTCTACTGTGACGCATCCAAGATTGGTCTTGGAAGTGTGTTGATGCAAGAAGGCAAGGTGATATCATACCTATCAAGACAACTGAAGCAACATGAGCAGAACTATCCAACGCATGACTTGGAGTTAGCAGCAGTAGTCTTAGCCTTGAAAGTATGGCGTCATTACCTCATGGGTAATCGATGCGAGATCTATTCGGATCACAAAAGCCTGAAGTATATCTTCACTCAGAAGGAGCTGAATATGAGGCAGAGAAGATGGATAGAGTTAATCAAGGATTATGACATGGAAATTCACTACCACCCCGGCAAGGCCAATGTGGTAGCAGATGCCCTGAGTAGATTGTCGTGTCAACTAAACTCCATGATCGCAGAAGAGCAACCTAGTTTGCATCAAGAATTTGAGCAGTTTAGACTGGAGCTAGTTAATGAAGGATTCCTAGCGAGCATTGAGCTCCAGCCCACATTGATGAGTCAGATCAAGGAAGCCTAGAAAGGAAATGCCAGCATTGATGGAATCAAGAGTCAAATAGCTGCAGGAAAGGCACCGGGATTCACCGAAGATGAAGAAGGAGTTATTTGGTACAACGGACGCCTATGCGTGCCGTCAGATTCTGAGTTGAAACAAGTCATTTTGAAGGAAGCCCATGACACCCTATACTCCATTCATCCCGGAGGAACCAAGATGTACCAAGACTTGAAGGAACAATTTTGGTGGCATGGAATGAAGCGAGAGATTGGAAGTTACATCGCCAAATGTGATATCTGTCAGAGAGTCAAGGCCGAGCATCAGCGACCCGCAGGATTACTACAGCCATTACAGATTCCTGAATGGAAGTGGGATTCTGTAGGAATGGACTTCATCACCGGATTGCCCAAATCAAGTAGAGGAAATGATTCTATTTGGGTAGTGGTTGATAGATTAACCAAAGTCGCCCATTTCATCCCTGTCAAGACCACCTATCAAGGCCCTAAGCTAGCAGAGTTATATATCTCCAGAATAGTCAGCCTGCATGGAACCCCCAAGTCAAGTGTCAGATAGAGGATCCCAATTCACCTCAAGATTCTGGCAGAAAGTAGATGAAGGACTAGGAACCCGTCTGAATTTCAGCACAGCTTATCTCCCGCAGACTGATGGACAGACCGAAAGAGTCAACCAGATACTTGAAGATATGTTGAGAGCCTGTGTGCTCGAATATGGATCTAAGTGGGAAGACTGCTTGCCTTATGCAGAATTCTCATACAACAACAACTATCAAGCCAGTTTGCAAATGGCCCCCTTTGAAGCCCTGTACGGAAGGAAGTGCCGTACCCCTCTGAACTGGTCAGAGGTCGGAGATAGTCAAATCTTTGGCCCAGATATTCTCCGAGAAGCTGAAGAGAAGGTTCACAAGATCCGTGAATACCTCAAGACCGCCCTGTCGAGACAGAAGAGTTATGCCGACAAGAGACGCCGAGAGATGACCTTCGATATCGGAGATTTTGTGTATCTCAAAGTATCACCCCTCAAAGGAATGCAGAGATTCCAACTCAGAGGAAAGCTTGCACCCCGATATGTTGGACCCTTCAAAGTTCTGAGTCGCCGAGGGGAAGTATCTTATCAACTGGAACTACCGGAGGAAATGTCCGCGGTGCATAATGTGTTTCACATATCCTTACTGAGGAAGTGTTTAGAAGTTCCGGAGAAGACGGAAGTGTTCAAGAACATCGATCACAGATCGGTGGATATCAACAAGGACTTGACCTATCGCGAAGTACCTATTCGCATCCTGGAAGAAGCTTTCAGAACGACCCGCACCAGAAGTATCAAGTTCCTGAAGATTCAGTGGAGTAATCATACTGAAGAGGAAGCCACTTGGGAGTGAGAGGAAGATATGAAGAAGGAGTTCCCAGATCTCTTTAGTACCTAGTTTTTTTTAAGATCTCGGGATGATATCTTTTGTAAGGGGGAAGCGTTTGTAACATCCCAAATCAATAAGAAAAGGAGTTTACAATATTCAAATTTTGGAGATAACAAAAACTTTTAATATGTTGCATAGTGTGCATAGTGTTCATGCATTCTTGGGTGCCATTGCCATGACAATTGTTTGTAAGCTTACCAAAGTTGCTAAACCCTAGAGTTTGATCTTGGGAATTCACAAAGAGAAGCAAAAGAAAAAGGAAAAGAAGAAATTAAGAAATGGCAAAAATCTCACATATGGCTATGGCCATTTTTGAAAATCCTCAATCAAGTCCATAATGACTTGTGCCAATGCTTGGGAAACATCAATAGATCAATAACAAACACTTTTGCATCAAAGAAACACAAATCAAAGCAAAGGAAAATTCAAATTCAAGTGACATATGATAATGGTCAAATCTGCCACTATTATTATGTTACCCACTTTGAGCCCTTGTATTAAGCAAATCTTAAACCAAACCTTTCCAACTCTTTCCACCTCATCCTAGAGCACATCAAGGTGAACACTTTTTGTGTTGACCAACATGGTTGACTCTGTCCCCATTGCCTAGTATAATGATGCCAAGTGGCAACATTGAAACAAAAACAAGATCTTACCCATTTTGAAATTTCACAAACCAACACCATTTTGCACACCACCTCCACCACTATGCTCCAAATATTATTCAAATCAACTCCACCAAAAAGGTTTGCAAAATTCAACAAAATGTTCTTGCGGCCATTTGACCGAACACATGGCAGGCAGGAATCTGCTTTACACACACACTCCTTTACCCAGCAGTTTTTGGCCTAAACTTGAGGCCAACCCTGCTCAATGTTGTACTCCTGTGTCCCCTGCATCAAACCACACCATTATTTTGTTGATTAAAGCAAGGAGCACAGCAGGACATGGCCATGTCGTGCACCCTTGCACACCATCATGCCACCTCCCATCTCTGGACCTCCCTCTCTCTTTAACCTTGTCACAGAGCATCTCCAGACCACCCTGCACCAGCCCATGCCAAGCCCTGGCATGCGAGAGGCCGGCATTGGCCAGCCCCGTACGTGCCCAGAGCGTCCAGGACATGCTAGCCTGCGCGCTCACCGCGCACTGGACGCGCCAGAGCGGCAGCACGCGCCGCCGCATCCGTCCTTCCCTGCCCCTCCGTCTCTGCACACGGCATCTTCCCGCCAACGGCTACAAGATAGACACCCTCAAGCGCGTGCGTGAGCTCTGTCGCCGCCGCCCGCAAATCAAATTATCGCCGGACCCGTAGCAGGCGCCGCCCTCTCCTGCGCCATCCCATCCTGCTTTCGCCGCGCCAGCTAGCATGCGAGACTCGCCATGATGCCAGCTGCACCGTGCCGTCCTCGCCTTGCCCCTTCGCGCACCAGAACGGCCGCGCCATGATCGACCTCCACGGGCACCCGCAGCACCCCTCCGCCGCTATAATTAGAGCACTCCCGCTCCCAATCTCTTCACACCATCTCACTCTCCTCTCATCCCTGCTTCTCCTCGACCCCTTACCTAGCCACATTATCGCCGGAGCCCGCCAGTACCCGCAGCATCTCGCCGTCGATTGGAGCCACCTCGAGCGAAGCCGCTTGTACCTGGAGCCTCGTCGTCCACTCCAACGTCGCGGCGCACCCCGTCGACGATCGCCGGAGCACCGGTACGCCCTCCGACCCCCTATCCTCGCCGCCAGAGCCACGGGATCTCGTCGGAGACGATGACGATCCTCAGCCGCACGATCTGTTTCTAATCCTACGCCTCACATTGATCGGTACTGTTTCGCGTTTAAATAGCCAATGACATGTGGAGCCCACCCTGTCAGGCAGCCCACGCGTGCGAGCCGCGCTGCTGGGCTGGCCCGTTTGTTTTTCACCCCTGTGGCCCGTTAAGCTTTCCCGCGCTGGCCCGGCTTTTCAAATCTGAATTTTCCAAATTAATTCAAAAACCTTGCAGATGCTTTGTTCAAACTTAAATAGTTTCAAATCTACTAAACCAAATTCAACGAATTTTATATATTTGGAAAGCTTAGGAAAAGATCTAAATAACTACACTGGTTCCAACCCTAGAGATGTTGTAGAATTAAAGTAGCAAAAATAACAAGGCAGGGCCTTTTCAAACTTCAAACTTTATTTAAAATTCAACCATAAGTGATTTTGAGTTGATTCCAACTCTCATAAATCACATTTGACATAATATACATGTTTATGTAAAAAAGATAACATAGTTGTTTGTATGATCATGGACTAGAGCAAAATAATGGCTAGGGAGCTATTTCTAGTCCATTTAAATCATCTCAGTTAAGTTGTTTAAATAGTATGAGAGTTACTCACTCATTTAAATCATTGTCCTAAGTAATCAAATATGAGGTAATGATCTTAGTCTATAGCACCTCATGTTTAATTACTTAATGATATTAAATTGTGCCATAATAGTTTTTTTAATTGCATAAGATGAAGTATCTCATTTAAATCTTTTCCCCAAATGATATTTATGAAGTGTTGACCTTGGTCAACATATGATCACAATTTATTATTTGAGGAAATTAAATCTTAAGAAGATTCAATGAGAGGAAATTATTTTCTCTTACAAGTTTCTTAAAACACAAGTCAACCCCCTCTTGTGATTAATGTGTGATGCTAGAATAATTGGTGTGCTTAGTCTAGCCCTTAAGAATTGTTTGGTGATTGTATACCTCGTATCCGTTTATAGACGCTAGTACCGAGGAATACCAGGAGGAGGAGATCTACGAGGAGGAAGAAGAACACTTTGATCAATACACCACTCAAGGCAAGCTATACTCTTGCAAGCTCACAAGTGCAAAGCTCTACTTGAGCAAGGCACCATTACACTTCTAGTTTTGCTTAAGGATTCAATCCCAATTTTTATTACTTGCAAGCTTTTACTTTATTTATCAAAGCTCACTTTGGAGTTAATCTTGGTCTAAGTATAGAGAGTTGCAAGAACATCAAAAGTAGCCTAGAGAAATACAAGCTAGATTAGCACCCCTCATGACTAGTTGCTAGTGCTAAACTAAAAATGACTACTCTAGATGGGAACATGTGAAAACCAATGACTTTGAAAACCTTGGAATGATGATTCATTCTATTGAAAGATTTTGAAGGTGAATATGACATGAATGACTTAGTGCCTTTGACAAAAACTGATGATTGGGTTTGGATGCGATACCTTTCCAATTTTTGAGTACCCCCACAATACCTGATTATGGGTAAGGCTTAACTAGAAACTTATGCACTTTAGTATGGGTTCCCTCTAAACAAGCGTCATAGAGGTTATGCCAGGCTGCCTCCGTTGAAAGTGAAATGACGTGAAATGAGGTGAATGTACGACCCAAGCCCTGTGCAGTTCCCGGGATAACAATTGGCTATCACCGAGAGGCCAAACTCATGGGGAGAGGTGCCTATACTAGAGTTTGTAAGTAAAAGGTTGTGGTTGATGATCCGCATACTGATTATGATTATTCAGGGCTATCCCTGACGGATGTAATCAAAAGTTGTGGCACAAGTGTGCAACCTCTGCAGAGTGTAAAACTATTCGAATAGCCGTGTCCACGGTTATGGACGATTGGAAAGGCCATACTGTTCCGCTGTCAGATAAAATTGATAGTACTTACACTAGTATTAGTGCGAGTACTTTAAAGTACTCATGGCTATGTCCCTGGCTGTTCCAATGGCCAGACTATGAAGAGGAGCAGCAGTATCAGGACGATGGACAGCAGGACGTCTACGATAATTAGGATCATCTCCTAACGTCAAGTGTTGCCTGTGGATTAGATGGACTACTACTACTTCGCTTCCGCTATGTGTTGTGTTTGGTGATCATTAGATCAACTATTATTGTAAGTGTGGATCATGTGATCTATTGTTGTAAGAAGACTATGGTTTGTAATGAATGATGACTCTATGATATCAACTGTTATTTCTCGCAAAAACAATCTTCCTGGGATTGCGATGTATGGCATAATAGGCATCTGGACTTAAAAATCCGGGTGTTGACACTTTGGCAGGAGAGGCTAGTTTGGAACCTTCCGGCGGTGCAGAGGATGAAACTTTCTTAGGAGAAACTGGTGGTGCTTCAGGGGTTTCGTTGGTGACGAGCAGAACCACAAAAGGTTCTGACCGCGCTGTATGATCTGTACCGGTGCCCATGTTGCTGGCGTCGGGGTTTTCTTCTTGATCCAGAGGCGAAGTGAAGTCCCCCTCATCACGGTGATCTTCTGTTCATGGGGCCGTGTTCCCCTCACTTGTAGCGGGCCCCCGAGAGGGGGAAAGAGTCCTGCCGGCACCAGAGTGTGCTGGACTTGCGCGAGAGGTTCGGCGCTTGTCCTTAGAAGGACTAGGCACCAGGAGGGGAGCTTCTTCTTCCTTGGCATCGTCATGAGGCTTGTCGGTGTTCTGGGGAGGAAACCGGGTCCTGCCAGGGGCGCTAAGCTCAAATGGTGCCCTGAAAACAGAAAGGAAGAGAAGTTAGCTGCAAAGGATATCGGATGCAAAAATTTAAATCGGAACAGAAAACTATCATAACTCATCCGGAAGAGGTGGGAATGGCCTTGGTCCGCTTCTTGTCCCACGCCGGACCCGCTCCAGGTGTCTTCCGGTGTTTGGTGGGTGGAGCAGCGCTAGAACCTGCGTCGGATGCAGGAGTCTTCCGGGTGCGAGAGGTCGGAGGTGCCTCAGGTTTGGCAGAGAGAGGCACTGTGTTCTCCATCACCTGACGATCCGGATGAGCTGAAACTGGCATCACGGGAAACGCGTAGGAGATGGGAATGGGGTCATATACCTCAAGGATAACATAGTAATCTTCCTCGCTGCCGGTATCATCGGCTCGAGTTCTTGATGAAGAGGGTGTTGATGGCTTCCCGGAGCCCGTGTTATGGGTGGCATCCATCTCGTTGACCGGAGTGTTCTTGATAGAATCCATGTCCTCCTTGTCCTCCTCGGTGCGGTCTGTGGTGAACGCAGTCGGTTCCTCGCGTCTCCAACGGCTGAAGTTACGAATACACAAGATAAATGGGTTAAAGACAAGTGAATAAAAAACATTCCGGAAAAGTTATTCCGGAGTCCCCAAGACCTTACTTGGGGTGCTGGCGGATGCTTGCGGTTTAGAGGTTTTAAGCCCCATTCACAGTCAACCGGCATGTTTTTCTTCGAGGTGAGCTTGGCCTTGGCGACCACACCAGCTTTAGAGAGCTTGAAGGTGGAGATCAGCGTGGGGTCAGGGCGCTCGCTCATCTGATAGATTTTGTGAACATGACGCTGGAGGGTAAGAACCCGGTGCGTGATGAAGGTACGCACAATGTCGTCTGCCGTAATCTCATTGTGCTTGCGAAGGGCCTGGATAAACCGAATAATCTGGTTTGTCTCAGGATGGGACTCCTTCGGATTAAAAAGCCAGTTTACCCTTGTGGGTTCACCCGGAACATAAGCCGGGAACTTGATGAGATTGGTGGTTCTAGAGTTCTTGACATAAAAAATGCCTGTTGCCACTTCGGGCAGGATTCTAAGCCGGAGAGCTTGAGATATGGGCTCTTCTGGCGGGGGCAGATTATGCAAGCCCCGCACTGAACATTGGCTTGGGAAGCGACAGCTCCGGATCCTAAATAGAATTGATCCGGAGATTTTATAAACGGGCAAAGGCCTCTATGGTAGGCCAGAGGAAGACATATCCTTTGCAGAAAGGTACGAAGGGGGATAGATAAAAGACGGCTGATACGTCTCCAACGTATCTATAATTTCTGATGTTCCATGCTAGTTTTATGACAATACCTACATGTTTTGCTCACACTTTATAATGTTTTTATGCATTTTCCGGAACTAACCTATTAACAAGATGCCATAGTGCCAGTTCCTGTTTTCTGCTGTTTTTGGTTCCGGAAAGGCTGTTCGGGCAATATTCTCGGAATTCGACGAAACAAAGACCAAATATCTTATTTTCCCCGGGAGGTTCCAGAACACCGAAGGAGAGTCGGAGGCGGGCAGCAGGGGGGCCACACCATATGGTGGCGCGGGTGGCCCCCTGGCCGCGCCAGCCTATGGGGAGGGGGCGCCGTGGCCACTCCGACTCCGCCTCTTCGCCTATAAAGTCCCTCGCGACCTAAAACCCCGATACCAATTGACGAAACTCCATAAAGACTCCAGGGGCGCCGCCGCCATCGCGAAACTCCGTTTCGGGGGACAGAAGTCTCTGTTCCGGCACGCCGCCGGGACGGGGAAGTGCCCCCGGAAGCCATCTCCATCAACGCCACCGCCTCCATCATGCTCCGTGAGTAGTTCCCCCATGGACTACGGGTTCTAGCTGTAGCTAGTTGGTACTCTCTCTCCCATGTACTTCAATACAATGATCTCATGAGCTGCCTCACATGATTGAGATTCATCTGATGTAATCGGTGTTGTGTTTGTTGGGATCCGATGAATTGTTACATTATGATCAGTCTATCTATATAAGTTTGTGAAGTTATTGTTGCTGCAATCTTGTTGTGTTTAATGCTTGTCACTAGTGCACGAGTGGCATGATCTTAGATTTAAGCTCTATACTTATTGCTTAGATTGTATCTACAAGTTGTTTGCACATGTCTATGTCCGGAACCCGAGGCCCCGAGTGACAAGCAAGCTGGGATAACCGGAGGGAAGGCTTAGATATGAGGATCACATGTTTTCACCAAGTGTTAATGCTTTGCTCCGGTGCTCTATTAAAAGGAGTACCTTAATAGCCAGTAGATTCCCTTGAGGCCCGGCTGCCACCGACTGGTAGGACAAAAGATGTTATGCAAGTTTCTCATTGCGAGCACGTATGACTATATATGGAAAACATGCCTACATGATTAATAATCTTGATGTTCTGTCTTAATGCTATTTCAATCTTATCAATTGCCCAACTGTAATTTGTTCACCCAACATTTGTTATTGGAGAGTTACCACTAGTGTAGATAGCTGGGAACCCTGGTCCATCTCTCATCATCATATACTCGTTCTATATGTCATTGGAAGTAGTATCAACTATTTTCTGGTGCCATTGCCTCTGTGTTACTATTACTGCTGATGTGTTACTGTTACTACTGCTCTCATATTACTGCTGCTTTCACATCACCCCTGTTACTAGTGCTTTTCCAGGTGCAGCTGAATTGACAACTCAGTTGTTAAGGCTTATAAGTATTCTTTACCTCCCCTTGTGTCGAATCAATAAATTTGGGTTTTACTTCCCTCGAAGACTGTTGCGATCCCCTATACTTGTGGGTTATCAAGACTATTTTCTGGCGCCGTTGCCGGGGAGGCATAGCTCTACTCATAAGTTCACCTGGGGAGTACACTCTATCCCTCTCTCTCTATTTTATTTTATTTTGTTTTGCTTAGTTTACTTTTGTCTAGTTTATTTGTGCTTAGTTTATTTCTGTCTAGTATTATTTTGCTTAGTTTACTTTTGTCTAGTTTGTTTTTGTCTTGTTTTATTTTCCCTATATACCCGAAAATCCATAAAAATTTGAAAACCTAAAAATTAAAAAATTTTGTTATGGGAGAACCCACAACCTATTTGGAGCTTATAGAATTATATAATAATTATAGAGAATCAAGAACGGGAAAGTTATGAGTGCTGTGATAGAAAAGCTGAATACAATTGCTAAAATCTTGCTTAAACGCCATGATATAAACTGTTGCTCTAAACAGGATACTAAACATCTTAAATTTCAATATGGCTTTAGTGAGGAAGTTTTAATTAAGAACTATAATTGGAATAGCTATATTCATTTTGGGTTCGAAGAGGTAGAACAATTTGTCATATTTATGGGAGCCTCTGAGATAGAATCCTTCATGGCTAAAAAATTATGAAACTTGTGTTGCTTGTAAGGACCTTAAAGATTATGTCTCTTCTATCCTTAATTTTTGCATAGAAAGTTACAGCGATAATCCTTATATCATTGATTATAAAGAGAGACTCATTAATGCACAAGAATGCACTCACAATTTGCAGGAACCAGTGGAAGAAGAAAGTGATGAACCTGAAAGCTCATTGGATGAAAAAGAGGAGGAAATTGATGAACCTGAAAGCTCATTGGATGACAAAGAAGAGGAGAGTGATGAACAAAAGGAGGAAGCATGGATTAGCTACCCATGCCAACCTTCTAATGAGAGTAACTCTTTATCTCTTACACTATTTGATTGTCCTCCATGCTTACCAAAGGAGGATGAATGCTATGTTTCTGTGGATTCTCTTGAAATATTCCCTATGAGTAAAATTTGTGAGAATAATTATGCTACTGTTATTCATGATAATCTATGCTATTTTGATAAATCTTATGATAATGCTTTGTTTGTGCCTGATGTCGAAATGCATGGTACTAAAGAGTTTTGCTTGGCAAATGTTTATGATAAATCTCTAGATGATGGTCCTATGTTACTTGATAATATTAATTGTACTACTAATGAAAATGGGACTGGAAAGGTCTTGACTTTATCTAGGAGTCCCATATCTCTTGAGAATGATCAATCATCTTGTTATATTATTGATAAAAGTGGGTTTGGAAGTTTTAATCCCATTATTTTTGAGCTTGATAAAAATTATGTGTTTGTAGATCATGAAAAGCATGTTGTATGTGATAGTTATGTTGTTGAGTTTGTTCATGAAGCTACTGAAAATTATTATGAGAGAGGAAAATATGGTTTTAGAAATTTGCATGGTACTAAAACACCTCTCTATATGCTGAAACTTTTGAAGTTGCTCGTGTTTTATCTTCTTATGCCTGTCCCTTTGTTCTTCATGAATTTATTTGTGTACAAGATTCCTATGCATAGGAAGTGGGTTAGACTTAAATGTGTTTCGAATTTTCCTTTTGATGCTCTCTTTTGCTTCAACTCTTATTTCTTATGTGAGCATCATTAAAATCACTGAGCCCATCTTAATGGCTATAAAGAAAGCACTTCTTGGGAGATAACCCATGTTTTATTTTGCTACTGTTTTGTTGTGTCTTGGAAGTTGTTACTACTGTAGCAACATCTCCTTATCTTTATTGTATTGCAATGTTGTGCCAAGTAAAGTCTCTAATAGAAGGTTGATACTAGATTTGGATTTCTGCGCGAAACATGATTTCTATCCGTCACGAATTTGAGTAGGTCTCTCTGTAGGAAACTCAGAAAAATCTGCCAATTTTCATGCGTGTTCCTCAGATATGTACGCAACTTTCATTAGTTTTGAGTTTTCTGATTTGAGCAACGGAAGTACCTCTAAACAATTTGTCTTTACTGGCTGTTCTGTTTTGACAGATTCTGTCTCTGTTTTTTGCATTGTCTCTTGTGGACTTTAAGCAAGGCTTTCTAGACGTGGAGAGTTGTAGCTAATGTTTTATTGAGTTCTTGCAATGTGTCACTACAGGACTAAAGTGGATTAAAGTTTTTTGAGTACTAACCCCTCTAATGAAGTTTATGAGAAGTTTGGTGTGAAGGAAGTTTTCAAGGGTCAAGAGAGGAGGATGATATATGATCAAGAAGAGTGAAAAGTCTAAGCTTGGGGATGCCCCCGTGGTTCATCCCTGCATATTTCAAGAAGACTCAAGCATCTAAGCTTGGGGATGCCCAAGGCATCCCCTTCTTCATCAACAACTTATCAGGTCACCTCTAGTGAAACTATATTTTTATTCGGTCACATCTTATGTGCTTTACTTGGAGCGTCTGTGTGTTTTTATTTTTGTTTGTGTTTGAATAAATTCGGATCCTAGCAATCCTTGTGTGGGAGAGATACACGCTCCGCTTTTTCATATGAACACTGGTGTTCTTCGTTTTACTTTTAAGGTTCATGATAAAAGTTGGAAGCTATTGCACTTATTGTTATTTGGTTGGAAACAGAAAATGCTTCATATTGTATTGAATAATTTGATACTTGGCAATTGTTTTGAGCTCTCAAGTAGATCATGATTAAGCTCTTGCACCATGTAGTTTAAACCTATTAGTGGAGAACTACCGTAGAGCTTGTTGAAATTTGGTTTGCATGATTGGTCTCTCTAAGGTCTAGATATTTTCTGGTAGAAGTGTTTGAGCAACAAGGAAGACAGTGTAGAGTCTTATAATGCTTCCAATATGTTCTTATGTAAGTTTTGCTGTACCGGTTCATACTTGTGTTTGCTTCAAACAACCTTGCTAGCCAAAGCCTTGTACTGAGAGGGAATGCTTCTCGTACATCCAAAACCTTGAGCCAGAACCTATGCCATTTGTGTCCACCATAACTACCTACTATGTGGTATTTTCTGCCATTCCAAGTAAATACTTCATGTTCTACCTTTAAACAATTCAAAACTTTATTACTCCTTATTTGTGTCAATGTTTTATATTTCATGAGGAAGTATGTGGTGTTTTATCTTTCAATCTTGTTGGGCAGCTTTCACCAATGGACTAGTGGCTTCATCCGCTTATCCAATAATTTTGCAAAAAGAGGCGCGGCGGGGTTCCCAGCCCCAATTAATTAACTTTCATTAATAATTCTCTTCACATGTTTTGCCCTGATTCATCAGTAAGCAACTTAATTTTGCAAATACACACTCCTTCATGGTACGTGAATGTTGGAAGGCACCCGAGGATTCGGTTAGCCATGGCTTGTGTAAGCAAAAGGTTGGGAGGAGTGTCATCCATAAATAAAACTAAAATACATGTGTAAACAAAAGAGAAGAGGGATGATCTACCTTGCTGGTAGAGATAACGTCCTTCATGGGAGCCGCTCTTTGAAAGTCTGTTTGATGAGGGGGTTAGAGTGCCCACTACCATTCGTTGAAAACAACAAACACCGCTCAAAACTTTACTTTTATGCTCTCTATATGATTTCAAAACTTAAAAAGCTCTAGCACATGATTTAATCCCTGCTTCCTCTGCGAAGGGCCTTTCTTTTACTTTATGTTGAGTCAGTTTACCTACTTCCTTCCATCTTAGAAGCAAACACTTGTGTCAACTGTGCATTGATTCTTACATACTTGCTTATTTGCACTCATCATATTACTTTGTGTTGACAATTATCCATGAGATATGCATGTTGAAAGTTGAAAGCAACTGCTGAAACTTAAATCTTCCTCTGTATTGCTTCAATGCCTTTACTTTGAATTTATCGCTTTATGAGTTAACTCCTATGCAAGACTTTTTGATGCTTGTCTTGAAAGTACTATTCATGAAAAGTTTTGCTATATGTTATCTATTTGTTAGCAAACTATAGATCGTTGCCTTGAGTCACTTCATTCATCTCATATGCTTTACAATAGTATGATCAAGGTTAAGTAAGTAGCATGTCACTACAGAAATTATTCTTTTTATCGTTTACCTACTCGAGGGCGAGTAGGAACTAAGCTTGGGGATGCTTGATACGTCTCCAACGTATCTATAATTTCTGATGTTCCATGCTAGTTTTATGACAATACCTACATGTTTTGCTCACACTTTATAATGTTTTATGCATTTTCCGGAACTAACCTATTAACAAGATGCCACAGTGCCAGTTCCTGTTTTCTGCTGTTTTTGGTTCCAGAAAGGTTGTTCGGGCAATATTCTCGGAATTCGACGAAACAAAGACCAAATATCTTATTTTCCCCGGGAGGTTCCAGAACACCGAAGGAGAGTCGGAGGCGGGCAGCAGGGGGCCCACACCATATGGCGGCGCGGGTGGCCCCCTGGCCGCGCCGGCCTATGGGGAGGGGGCCCCGTGGCCCCTCCGACTCCGCCTCTTCGCCTATAAAGTCCCTCGCGACCTAAAACCTCGATACCAATTGACGAAACTCCGAGAAAGACTCCGGGCGCCGCCGCCATCGCGAAACTCCGTTTCGGGGGACGAAGTCTCTGTTCCGGCACGCCGCCGGGACGGGGAAGTGCCCCCGAAAGCCATCTCCATCAACGCCACCGCCTCCATCATGCTCCGTGAGTAGTTCCCCCATGGACTACGGGTTCTAGCTGTAGCTAGTTGGTACTCTCTCTCCCATTTACTTCAATACAATGATCTCATGAGCTGCCTCACATGATTGAGATTCATCTGATGTAATCGGTGTTGTGTTTGTTGGGATCCGATGAATTGTTACATTATGATCAGTCTATCTATATAAGTTTGTGAAGTTATTGTTGCTGCAATCTTGTTGTGTTTAATGCTTGTCACTAGTGCACGAGTGGCATGATCTTAGATTTAAGCTCTATACTTATTGCTTAGATTGTATCTACAAGTTGTTTGCACATGTCTATGTCCGGAACCCGAGGCCCCAGAGTGACAGCAACTGGGATAACTGGAGGGGAAGGCTTAGATATGAGGATCACATGTTTTCACCAAGTGTTAATGCTTTGCTCCGGTGCTCTATTAAAAGGAGTACCTTAATAGCCAGTAGATTCCCTTGAGGCCCGGCTGCCACCTGCTGGTATGACAAAAGATGTTATGCAAGTTTCTCATTGCGAGCACGTATGACTATATATGGAAAACATGCCTACATGATTAATAATCTTGATGTTCTGTCTTAATGCTATTTCAATCCTATCAATTGCCCAACTGTAATTTGTTCACCCAACACTTGTTATTGGAGAGTTACCACTAGTGTAGATAGCTGGGAACCCCGGTCCATCTCTCATCATCATATACTCGTTCTATATGTCATTGGAAGTACTATCAACTGTTTTCTGGTGCCATTGCCTCTGTGCAACTATTACTGCTGCTGTGTTACTGTTACTACTGCTCTCATATTACTGTTGCTTTCACATCACCCCTGTTACTAGTGCTTTTCCAGGTGCAGCTGAATTAACAACTCAGTTGTTAAGGCTTATAAGTATTCTTTACCTCCCCTTGTGTCGAATCAATAAATTTGGGTTTTACTTCCCTCGAAGACTGTTTCGATCCCCTATACTTGTGGGTTATCAACGGCATTGCCGGGAAGATGGTGAGGTTGGCGTTCATAAAAATTAAGGAAGCGCCAGAAGAAGTCGGAAACCGGCAACTCTAGTCCTCGTACGAAGTGGGTGGTAAACACCACAACTTCGCCTGGTTGCACAACTGGTTCCCTTTTATCACCAGGGATCCGGTATACTACACCCTCCGGTATACGCCTGGACTGATATAACCACTCTATCTCAGCTTCAGAAACATCTGAGCCTTCCCATCGGCCTCGCGAGTAGCCCGCGGAACTGGGGCCGGCCTCAAGCTCTCCGGTAACATCAGCCTCTCCGGCATCCTCCTGATCTCCGGCAACTTCCGGCTCGCCGGAAATCTCGAGCTCGTCCTCCTCAGAAGCCATCAGATGGAATAGCAGAGCCGGTATAAGCTATAAACTAGTTTCCCCAAGCCTACGCGTTTGATAAGATCTAAAGACAGAGAAAAAAGAAGAAAGAAATGCATAAGTAAATGCTCGAGATCTAACAGGCGCGGTGATGAACGCGAAGAACGCAAAAAGAAAAGAGATGGTGAAATGCGTCGTACTAACCAGAAAATGGCGGCGGAGGTTCTCCTCGGTGGCGGTGCGGCGGTCGCCGAAGAGAACGGGCTCGGAGCAGAGCGGCGGCGGAGAGGCACGCGCAACGGTACCCAGTGAGGACCGAGGCGATGAAGGCGAGAATGAGGAAGAAGATGGAGGGGGCTGCGAACCGTCGCCCCTTAAATAGGAAGAGGGGATAAGTGGGCCGAAAACCGCTCGGTCCACGTCACTTCGGTGGCATGGCTGCCACGTGGAGCAAGGATACACACGCCAGTTAACGAGCCACACGGGAGTTACACGGATCTTATGTGGCGTCATAACTGCACGCGCGGGAAATAAGGGATTAGACCCTCGTTGACCGCTGCAGTGTCAGAAACAGTGCGCATGTCTCTGATAGGTCTCCGACGTATCGATAATTTCTTATGTTCTATGCCATATTATTGATGATACCTACATGTTTTATGCACACGTTATGTCATATTCGTGCATTTTCTGGAACTAACCTATTAACAAGATGCCGAAGTGCCAGTTGTTGTTTTCTCGCTGTTTTTGGTTTCAGAAATTCTAGTAACGAAATATTCTCGGAATTGGACGAAATCAAGACCCGGGGGCCTATTTCGCCACGAACCTTCCAGAAGACCGAAGAGCATACGAAGTGGGGCCACGAGGTGGCCAAACCACATGGCGGCGCGGCCAAGGGGGCCCGCGCCGCCCGTGGTGTGGGCCCCTCGTCGGCCCCCGACTCGCCCTTCCGCCTACTTAAAGCCTCCGTCGCGAAACCCCCGATGCGAAAAACCACGATACGGAAAACCTATGCGAGACGCCGCCGCCGCCGATCCCATCTCGGGGGATTCTGGAGATCTCCTCCGGCACCCTGCCGGAGAGGGGATTCATCTCCCGGAGGACTCTACACCGCCATGGTCGCCTCCGGAGTGATGAGTGAGTAGTTCACCCCTGGACTATGGGTCCATAGCGGTAGCTAGATGGTTGTCTTCTCCTCATTGTGCTTCATTGTTGGATCTTGTGAGCTGCCTAACATGATCAAGATCATCTATCTGTAATACTCTATGTTGTGTTTGTTGGGATCCGATGGATAGAGAATACCATGTTATGTTAATTATCAAGTTATTGCATATGTGTTGTTTATGATCTTGCATGCTCTCCGTTATTAGTAGAGGCTCTGGCCAAGTTGATGCTAGTAACTCCAAGAGGGAGTATTTATGCTCGATAGTGGGTTCATGTCTGCATTGACACCTGGACGAGTGATGTAAAGTTCTAAGGTTGTGTTGTGCTTGTTGCCACTAGGGATAAAACATTGATGCTATGTCCGAGGATGTAGTTATTGATTACATTACGCACCATACTTAATGCAATTGTCTGTTGCTTTGCAACTTAATACTGGAAGGGGTTCGGACGATAACCTGAAGGTGGAATTTTTAGGCATAGATGCAGTTGGATGGCGGTCTATGTACTTTGTCGTAATGCCCAATTAAATCTCACTATACTTATCATGACATGTATGTGCATTGTTATGCCCTCTCTATTTGTCAATTGCCCGATCGTAATTTGTTCACCCAACATGCTTTTATCTTATGGGAGAGACACCTCTAGTGAACTGTGGACCCCGGTCCATTCTTTTAATACTGAAATACAAATCTGCTGCAATACTTGTTTTACTATTTTCTCTCGCAAACAATCATCTTCCACACAATACGGTTAATCCTTTGTTACAGCAAGCCGGTGAGATTGACAACCTCACTCGTTTCGTTGGGGCAAAGTACTTTGGTTGTGTTGTGCAGGTTCCACGTTGGCGCCGGAATCCCTGGTGTTGCGCCGCACTACATCCCGCCGCCATCAACCTTCAACGTGCTTCTTGGCTCCTCCTGGTTCGATAAACCTTGGTTTCTTTCTGAGGGAAAACTTGCTGCTGTGCGCATCATACCTTCCTCTTGGGGTTGCCCAACGAACGTGTGAAATACACGCCATCAGTCTCTAACAGGCACAAATACCGAGATATTCTCGACTTCGCCGAGGAAACGTAGAGGCGAAGGAACCGCCGGAAATGATTTGGAGAGTTCGGTCAAGCTGGACAGCTAGATGAGTCCGGCAAGTTGCCGGTCTATTTTAAGTTGAAACCGGAATGATTAATCCGGTACGCGTTATCTGGGAACCTGGTGCGGCCTAACCGATGGATCAGCCGGACCACACCAGCTTCGGGGACTACTGTCGGGGGGATGACCCCTGGTAGGTCAAGACTATGGCAAATAGGCTATGATAAGATGAATATAAACCGGATTAAAGGGTGGTCCAGATTATGAAGGTTTGGTTTAATAGAGTTGGATGGTACAGTTTGGTATGCCCGAACGGGTATGCCGGAGTAAGGGCAACATGTGGTATCTATGTCGGAGAAGCACCCAAGAGAATCACGATCTGAGGATAAAAAGACAAGAGTGCGGTTTATACCGGTTGTGTTAACTGGGATCCGGCATAGCCTCAGCGGTGGTATGTCGGCATCCTGGTCAAAGATTCCCTCCGGGACCAAAGGACACGAAGAGCTAAGCACTTCAGCTTTAATCGAAGCCCTGAGTCCAAAGAAGAAGATGATGGAAAAGGTGGCGAGAGAGGTCACCAGACAAACAATGCAGAAGGAAGCGTCATCCCTTGAGCCAAAGAAGCTTTATAAAGTAGCTTAGATAAGGAAAGATACCCTAGGGTTCCTTCCCTTGTAAGCCTCCTCTCCACTATATAAGGAGAGGAGGAGCACCCCTGTGCGGGGATCGATCGATTGAGTAGTTACAGGGGCGCTAGGCTAGACAAGCCATACGTCTTCAACCTCTGCCCAGAGGCCAAGTTCTGTAGCTCCTTGTTTGATCTCTAATACATACATCGTGTTGGGCTTGTCCCTTGAGCTCTTCTGCTTTTCTTCTCAACCTTCCCCTCCTCCGGATCCCCTTGCGTATATCTGGCCCGAAGATAAGCCTACCCATGGCATCTGTTTGTTCACCACCACTACAATAGTAAAGCATGAATGGCATAGCTATGGCAGGGTTTTAAGTGTTAATCTCTGGCAGAAGGAACAATGCATACAAGTTATAGATAATAACATAAATAAACTTCCAAATTTACCAACCAAGAACTCAGATTTCAACCTTCCCTGACGTCACCGTTGTTAATGTTGGATGTTCTAATAAGCGGTTCGCATGATCAATCCCTAGGAAAAATAACATTGACAAGTTAGTCTATGATAATACAAAGACTAGACATGCATGCAACAATAACTATACAAGCTGTGCGACAAGAGCATTCATGGAAAAAATAGCTATAAGCTAATGACGCGGTATAAGAGAGCAGATTGGAAATGCACATAGCATGATTATAAAAGCAGTGTGACAATAGCAAGCAGGACAAAATAACTAGCAGCTAGCGGTGAGCTAATGACGTTGTCGAGGGTACTCCTCGGCAATGCCCTCCGATTGGGGCTTAGGGTTGATGGAATCCTGTAAGCTGATACGAGACATCGGTTCATAGACAAGCGGGGAGAGCAATTTACCCAGGTCCGGGGCCCTCGATGAGGTAAAACCCTTACGTCCTGCCTGTCTGATCTTGATTATAAGAATATTGGGTTACAATGGGGTGCCGAAGGGTTCGGCTGAGATCTCGTCGAGAGGCTAAGTGCTGCGGCGACCTAGCTCTAGACTTTTGGTGGCTAAGGTTGCGAAGATTGATCGTGTCCCTCGGCAGCCCCTCTCCTGGCCTTTATATAGGAGGCCAGGTCTCAAGAGGTCTAACCGAGTACGACTAGGTTTACAGTAGTCCTAGCTCTAAACTTTCCTTGTTCGGCTCCTTCCTTGCCTTGCCCGCCAAGGAATCTTCTGCTGCACCATCCAAGTGGCCCGCCAAGCTATCGAGTACCTTCATGGGCCTCCAGTTAAATCGTACAGGATAGGGCAATGTTGGTTACCCGAAGGGTAATGCCCACGTCAGTAGCCCCCGAGTGTCTAGCCGAAGATAGTTCGGGTAGAGACTAAAACATGCCTCCACCTAATGTTCTTCTCCTTGATTGCTCTTGCCCATCTTATATCAGCATCATCTTCTTCTATCGGGTGCGCGGCCAGCGCTTCCGATGGGAGTATCCCCCGAGTCTAGGTACGGATGCTGGAAATCCGTGCGTAGACTCAAGTTGTACCACTCAAACGTTTTGCTCTGCCGAAGTTTTTTTGTAGATCTTCATGGATCATCCGATATATTTGCACTAGGGCTTGTATTCTTCGATAAGTTTTCCGCGCGTAAGGGATAATGAATAACGTGCTTTTTGCTGGTTAACTGCCGATGGCAAAACAACGTTACCCTACACAGAATCAAGTCCCCGGGCATGATCCTGGAGTTCAAAAAAGTTCTATCGGGTGCGCGTCCAGCGCTCCCGATGGGAGTAGCCCCCGAGTCGGGACACGGGCGCTTGCAACCGGGTGCAGACTCGAGCTGAGCATTCCATCCTTTTCTTCAAATGTTTCTTCACATGAATATCTTCGAGTCCTCATTTTATCGGGTGCGCGTCCAGCGCTCCCGATGGGAGTAGCCCCCGAGTCTGGACACGGGCGCTTGTGACCAGGTGCAGACTCAAGCGTAACCTTCCGATGATTCTTTATTTTCTTTCGACAGCTCTCGACAGTCTTCATGGCGTCACTGATGACGTATCACTGCTGTGGTTTGACTGATAAGACTTGACCTGACGGGCCCACCCTAGTTCTGCGCGGCAGTTTTTAGGAAGTGACCAGTGCACGCGCACTGACCGAGGCGTCTCCTCGATTTTCGCGCGTCTTGGGAATAATGGGCCGCCGGTTCCGTTCTCCTCTTAGATGCCACGTGTACAGCCAGATCTGACCCACCTCCCGCGATGCTTGCGAAGTTATGGCCACGATCTTGCATCAATTTTTACGGCATAAATAGATAGCCTCCTTCCTCTTACTTTTTACGCCTCCTACTGCTCATCTTCTCGCCCAGTTTTTCCTGTCACCTGTGTTCTTCCCTCAAGAGCTTCACGCGCCATGGGCAAGAAGAAGGGCACCAGCGCCTCAGACGCACCCAAAGTCAGCCGTGACTGGAGCGCCTCCGCCATTTCCAACCGTGATGTAAACAGGCTGCAAACCCTGGGCTTCATCTCCTCGTCTGAGGATGACATTCGTCTTCCAGGTGCTGTTTCTCGTCCAAGGCCTCCGAAGGGCTTCACCGTTATGTTTGCTGCTTTCTTATTCCGTGGTCTCTCTCTTCCTGCCCATGAGTTTCTTCGTTCCCTTCTTTTCTTCTACGGGATTCAGCTCTGGCAGCTGACCCCAAACTCCATTCTCCACCTCTCTATCTTTATCACTGTCTGTGAAGCCTTCCTCGGCATTGACCCCACGGGGTCTTTGGAGGAAGATTTTCTATGTGAAGCGTCATAACGACAGCAATGGCCCCCCCGTCGTCCGTGGTGTTGGCTTTGTTTTCAGGAAGGAGGTCGATTACTTCGACTACCCGATGAAGGAATCCATACAGGGCTGGCGCAACAAATGGTTTTATCTGCGAGATCCCTTGGTGCCTGGGCGGCGCTCGAATCTCCCTCCTTTTGAAGATGTCCTGATAGCTTAGCCGGAGAAGTCTTGGCGAAACGCCCTTTCTCCCGAAGAGAGGGTGATAGCTGACAGGATGTTCGACCAGGTCGTCGTCCTGAAGAATACGGGAGGCTTGACGATGTGCGGGACTGAGGTAGTCTCAGTGTTCTTACAACGTCGAGTGCAGCCGCTAATGTCTCGACCCCACCAATTGTGGCTTTATACTGGCAAGGATGACAAGTCTAGGGTCAATTCTGCCGACATGTCGGCTGATGAACTCCGAGATGAAGTCCAACGTTTGACGTGCCTCAGTATGAAGGACAATATTGTCTTGACATCGGCTCGTCCCCCTTATGATCTGGACCATCTTCCGACTGAGGTAATTCTTGTTGTTTCTTGCTTGTTGTTGTTGTATCTTTCTTCGTTGTGCTCTACAAACTTTCTTCTCTCGATAGGACTCCGTCGTTGCTCAATGCTATCCTCCTACGCCCGAAAGCGGTGTGGAACCAGAGGATGACGATGATGACTCCGAGGAGACCGAGGACGCCCAAGATGTCCTTGAGGACAGCGATGTCCAAGGGGATGAGGCTGCCGAGGATGATGCCTTCATCAGGAGCAGGCGACGTATGTACATAAACGAAGATTTTATTACAACGGCTGAATCAAGTCCTGGCGGACAAGATAATGATGCCGTTGGAACTGCTCCGCCCTCCCCTGCTAAGAAAGGTTCGACAGGCTTTTTCGCTGCCGAAGATGACCTGGACCTATGAGCATCTATACCCCTTTGTGACTTATCCTCTGTTGTTTTGTATGCTAATTATCTACTCTTCTTAAATAGCTCTGATGATGATGAAGTTCATCTCGCAAAGAGAGCCAAATTATCCTTTGAGAGAACGGCATCAGCTAAGGAGCCGAATCCCTCTCCCGCCAAGTCGACGCCGCCCTCACGAACGACTGTAGAAAAGATTCCAATGTCGAAGGTTATTCCTCCCGGCGACGCTCCCACCTCGTCGGCTGCTCGCGACCACGTAAATGTTTTATTTGTCTTTACTTCTTTCTTGCTTCGCCAAGCTTTTTTCATCCAACTGAATCTTCTTGGTTTTCTTCGTTGCAGCCGATTTATGCCACAGTCGATGATGTGGTAGACTTCGCCGAGCAGTTCACCCGATTGGAGTCTGAAAACGCTCAGCTTCGGAAGACCGTCAAAACTTCGGCTGATCAGGTGCTGGAGGCCAACAGGCTTGCCACCGAAGCCAAAAACGAAAACGTCTTGCTGAAGGAGGAGTTGAAGAAGCTGAAGCGACAGATGAAGGATGAACAAGATGCCAAACGCGAAGCTGCAGCCGCAGCCGACAAGAAGGAAGGCGTCCTCCGTGAATCCATCACGAATTTATTGGATAAAGTTCTTGGCACATAGCTCCTCTTTTAGCATTTCCTTTCTGGTTGCTGATTTGTCCTCTTTCAGAGGCTGCCGATATAACCATCACTCGGGCGCGCATGCTTCGGGAGGACTCTACATCTGACGCCCTTTCTCTCGCCGCTGAGTCCAACATCCAAGTTCTTGGACTTCTGCAGAAGACTAAAGGAGCATTGTCGAAGCTATACTCGATGATCTTCCCAAAGGTGAAGCAGGACAAGACTCTTGGCGAGATGGCTGATGCTTTCATCATCGACTCTTCTGAGCCTGTGGAGGTATTGAAACGCCGTTCCCGCTTGTTTGGGGCGATTCTTACTTTCCAGCTGCTGATGGGCCATGGGATGGGGTCTGACTTAGAGAAGTTGTCTAAGGCATTGCCTGTGGACGACGACAATCATCTAGTCGACCTTGAACCCTTCAAACGATCGGCAGGGACATGTGCCAATCAGCTCCTCAAATTGGTTGACGAAGCAAAGACCAAGTCTGCACCCGAAGCTGCCCCTGGCTCATCATCGGCACTTCCTTGAATGCTTGCTCTATTAATTGTAATTAAGACCTGATGCAATTTGACTTGATCCTGTTTTTATTTTGGCTCTGTAACTAGTTCGAACATTCTTTTGAATGTAACAAATACACTCCAGTGCTCCCGATGGGAGATTTATGTTAGTGCTGTTCTGAACTGAAAGTTGTACTGCAGATTCCTTCATCTTCTTCCCGTGCCGAACCTTTTCCAACTTCTTCGGCTAGCGATGAGTCTGGCCTTGTTCGTTGTTTACGTGACCAAGTGTCTCGTTTGAATAAAGATATTGCCTCCCTTCATGCGATGGCAGCGTTGGTGAAGAAGAAGAGTGAAATAGCAACTGCCATTGAACAACATGCTCTCGATCGTCTTCATATTGCTACCGAAAGTTTGGTCTGTAAGTGTTAACCCATATTTTGATTCCTGACGAAGCTTGGATGTTCCCTTAACTAATATTCGTTCCTTTACAGTCGTATCTTCAGATAAATCTGAGGAGAACAGGAAGATCCATGAAAAGATCGAGGCGATGACTGACGTTGCTCACCCGAAACACGATTTATGGTTGCATCGTCCGAAGGCTGTTATCGTGGCGAAGTTTGAGCATCGGGCAGAGAAGGTGCACTACTACTTTGATAAATTCCACGCTCATCTCACGATGGTTTGGAAGACTTTATTCCCTCTGGATCAAGCACCCGAAACTCTGTCTGCTTTGTTTACCCGATTCAAATCTCCTGAGAGGATTCGACTGCTGGTGCGGAAAGAGCTCCTGGCTGGTGCTGAACTTGCCTTTGCTTTAGTATTGGCATGTCATCCATCTTTAGACTTGAAGGCCATAGCAAACACCGAGAGAAGTTTAGACCAATATTATGATATCGCTAGAGGTCCTGCATATACCATCATCTCACGGATGGAGACAGGTATTGAGAGAGATCTGAGGGCCCAAGGGAACCAGGGAGCCCCGTCGTGAATGTAATAACCTTGTACCTGCATAAGATTGTTTTGTGTAGATTCAACGTGTGCTTTGCACATCATGTAGTTCTGGCGAATTTGTTAATTCGATTGATAATTTATTGTCGAGGGCGGCTGAGTGATCAGTTCAACCTGCTCTCCCGACGACTTCGTTGTAATTTGCAAATTTATTGCGAAGTCGATATGTAAGTTTTGTAGGAGCGATACCCGTCGACTTAATCGAGGGAATTAAACGCTTGGCTTCGTCACGCGGTGCACCGGTTTGAGCCTCATTTTGTGATAGTATAACCATCGACTGCAGCACTCGCGTATTTTCTCGAGGCTTGGATTGGTTGTTTTGTGTGTCATAAACCTTAGCTCCCGCTGAGAGTATTTAGTTAATGACACTGTGCGAGCGTGTTTTTGGCCTGTGCTCCCGATGGGAGTAAGAGCCAACGATAGGGGCCCCGAACAATTTGTTCGGATGATGAGGCCTGGATCAAGAAAAAAGGTGGAAAATCTGATTAGAATTTTATTCATAATGCAAGAGCGACCTTAAAGGCTGTCGAGTAAATAAAAACAATTGTATCCTATGTATAGAACCGTCGCAACTGTGCGATGTTCCATGGATTCTCAACGTCTTTTCCCGAAGTTGGGTTTTTGAGCCGATATGCTCCTCCTGGTATCACTTCAGTGACGATGTATGGTCCTTCCCATGGAGATTCGAGTTTCAAGGGTCTCTCTTGCTTCAGCCATAGTACCATATCTCCAACATTAAAGCTTCGACTGCGTATTCGTCGGCTGTGATAATTTCTCAACGCCTGCTGGTATACCGTCGTTCTTGCCAAAGCAATATCTTGAGCTTCGTCAAGGAGGTCCACAGCGTCTTGCAGCGCGATGTTGGAAGAGGATTCTGTGTATGCTGTCACCCGAGGAGCTTCGAACCGAACGTCGGCTGGGAGAACTGCTTCGGCTCCATGTACCAAGAAGAACGGGGTGTATTGGGTCGACCTGTTAGGTGTAGTACGCAGACTCCAAAGTACAGATGGTAACCCTTCGACCCAGGCTCTAGCCGCACCCGTAAGGCGTTTCTTGAGGCCATCCCCTATTAGACCATTGATCCTTTCCACCTGGCCGTTGGTCTGTGGGTGTGCCACTGATGCAAATTTCAGTTTGATTCCTCCGTCATCACAAAATTTTCTAAACTCTTTGGAGTCGAAGTTAGATCCGTTGTCTGTGATGATACTGTGAGGCGTACCAAATCGACAGGTTATTCCCGTGAAGAACTGAACTGCTGTTTCGGCTCTCTGGTTTCGAACAGGTACTGCCTCGATCCACTTGGTGAATTTGTCGACTGCGACCAGTAGGTACGTGTGTCCTCCAGGCGACGACCTTGGCAGTGGTCCAACTTGGTCGAGTCCCCATTGGGCGAAGGGCCACGCCAGAGGTATTGTCATCAGATCTGTCGTAGGGGCGTGCTATTTTGGTGAGAAACGTTGGCAGGGGTCGCACTTCATGACCAGATCTCAAGAATCCGATGCCGCTGTTGGCCAGTAAAATCCTGCCCTGAAGGCTTTCGCCACAAGGGCCCTGCTTCCCGCGTGGTGTCCAGAAGTTCCTTCGTGTATCTCGCGCAACAGTGCTTTTCCATCGTCAATGGCAATGCATCTTTGGAAAATACCAGAAATGCCGCGCTTGTAGAGTTCACCATTCACCACAGTAAAGGCTTTTGACCATCTGACGATTCGTCTTGCTTCTACCGGATCCTCCGGCAACTCCTGCTTTGTCAGGTATGCTAGGAATGGTTTGGTCCATAGTGGCTCAAGGAGGAGGACCTGTTCCGCGAGTGGAGGTGGAGGTTCTTCGGCAGTTTGTTGCGGGCTCGCCTCCGATTCGTCAGCCGATGGCTTTGGAGGTGTCGACGCTTTTTATTTTATCGATCGCTGGGTGATCACTTCGTAGAACACTCCGTCTGGAATGGGGGAGCACATGGACCCGATGTTTGCTAGAGAATCAGCCTCCTCATTGCTGGCTCTGCCGATATGCTTAAGTTCGCACCCTTCGAATTTGGCTTCCATATTTTGGTACAACTGTCGGTAGGCGATCATGTTGTCACTGACCGCGTCACATAGGTTCATCGACTGCTATACCACCAGGTTTGAATCTCCATAAATTTCCAAGCGAGTTGCCCCACATGCCTTCGCCATCTTCATTCCGTGCAGCAGCGCCTCGTATTCTGCCTCGTTATTTGTTGGCAGGGAGAAATTCATACGTACTATGTACTTCATCTTATCTCCCTGTGGCGATATTAGTATCACCCCTGCTCCTACGCCTGTGCTCCGTTTCGACCCGTCGAAGTACATTGTCCATGACCCCGACATGTCGGGTGCTGCTGGCGTCTGTGACTGGATCCAATCTGCCACGAAATCTGGGAGGATTTGGGATTTTATCGCCGTTCGATTAACGTAAGTTATGTCGTGTGGTGCTATTTCGATGGCCCATTGAGACACTCGACACGTGGCCTCTGGGTTAGTCATTATGTTTTCAACGGTGCTTCACTTACGACGATAATCGGGTGCTCCGTGAAATAATGACATAGCTTGTGAGCAGACCTCCATACTGCATATGCCAGCTTCTGATGATGAGGGTACCTCTGCTTCGCAGGCGCGAGTACTTCACTGAGGTAGTAAACAGGTCTCTGCACACCGTGAACTCTCCCTGCTTCTTCCCGTTTGACGACCAGTATGCTGTTGAAGACTTGGGCTGTTGCTGCTATGTACATAAGCAGTGTTTCTTTCTTGCGTGGGGTTACGAGGACTGGGGAGGTCGATAGGATTTTCTTCAGATTATCGAATGATTCCTGCGCCTCATTTGTCCACTCGAACTTTTCTGATTTTTTCATTAAATTATAGAAAGGCAAAGCTTTTTCTCCTAGCTTGGCGATGAATCTGCTGAGTGCTACCAATCGTCCTGCCAATTGCTGCACTTGGTGCAGATTCTTTGGTGGCTCCATGTCAAGAATCGCTTTGATCTTCAAAGGATTGGCTTCTATTCCTCTGGCAGAGATGAAGTATCCGAGTACTTGTCCTCCTGGCACCCCGAAGAAGCATTTCTTCGGATTCAACTTGATTTTGTATCTATCTAGGTTGTCGAAGGTTTCCCGCAAATCATCGATGAGAGTGGTGGCGTGCTTGGTCTTTACCACAATGTCGTCGATGTAGACTTCGATGTTCCTCCCAATCTGTTCTCCAAGGCAGGCTTGCATGCATCGTTGGTAAGTTGCTCCCGCATTTTTCAACTCGAAGGTCATGACGTTGTAGCAAAAAACGTCGTGTGGGGTGATGAATGCAGTTAAATCCTGATCTTCTTTCTTGAGCTTGATCTGATTATATCCGGAATATGCATCGAGAAAAGAGAGACGATCGCATCCAGCTGTGGAATCGACTATCTGGTCAATACGAGGCAGTGGAAAGTGGTCTTTCGGGCAATGTTTGTTGAGACTGGTGTAATCGATGCACATGCGAAGAGCGGTTGTGTCTTTCTTTGGCACCATGATGGTATTAGCCACCCACTTGGATTCCTTGAGCTCCCGAATGAATCCTGCTTTACGGAGTCGACTAACTTCTTCGCCAATTGCTCTTCTCTTCGGCTCAGAAAATCGGCGCATCGACTGTTGTACTGGTTTGGTTGTTGGGTCTACATTGAGGGCGTGCTCAGCGAGTTCCCTGGGGATACCTGGCATGTCGGATGGTTCCCATGCAAATATCTCCCAGCGCTCACGGAGGAACTCGGTGAGCGCGCCTTCCTATGGATCAGTAAGGTCTGCCGACGTATTTACCGTCTTCTTCGGGTCAGTGGGGTGCACCTGCAGCTTCTTTGCTTCTTTTGCAGCGTCAAACACGTCGGACCTTATGTTTTGATTGTCGGCTGGTGGCTGCGTGTGATCCGTGACTGCGTCGACAGCATTGAGTTCTTCCTTGGCTCCGAACTTCGAGGCGACTTTTTGGAAATCTCTGTCACAGTTGTCCGAACGGGTAAAGCTTCCATGAACGGTTATTGGTGTCCCATTGTTGCCAGGCATCTTCAGCTTCAAGTTCGCATAATGAGGTATGGCCATAAATTTGGCAAACGCGGGTCTGTTGAGGATGGCATGGTACTGAGATTCCCAGTCAACTACTTCAAACTCGATTTTTTCCTTCCTGAAGTTGCCAGGCGTGCCGAAAACTACGTCGAGTGATATTTTACCGAGTGAATAAGCGGGTCGAGTCGGTATAATGCCATGGAATCCTGTGTCGGACTCTCTTAGCATGTCGACTGTTAGGCCCATTGCTCTCATCGTGCTGGCAAACAACAGGTTCAGACCACTTCCTCTGTCCATGAACACTTTGCTCATGTTGTACCCTCCGATTTGTGCTTCAAGAACAAGAGCTGCATGACCAGGCCTGGGGACGGCCTTCGGGTGATCCGCCCTGCCGTAAGAGATGCTCTGATCTGACCAGTCGATGAATTCGGGTGTATCGACCATGGCGACTTCCGCATATTTTACTTCTCGGGAGAATTTTTGATCTCTCTCTTTGAAAAGCTGGTTTTATGGATCATGCTGACCTGCCCGCACGGCTCCGGAAACACCTCAGTTGGTACATGCTTGTCTCCTCCTGCTGGCACGTATGGCTCCGGTACGTATGGTTCTGGCGGATAACTGTAGGACCCTGCCCTTCTCTCCATGTTGCGAACTCTTGCACGGTCTCGGCTCTGAGGTCGTCGCAGAACTGCCGAATTTCCAGAAAATGTCGGCAGTTCCTTAGCAAGTGGCTGGATTTCTCTCGACCATCTTTCGGATCTATGTAAGAGTGAAGATAACATGGTGCCTCAAGCTGCTCCGTAGCCGATAGATATGGTGAGCGAGTGCGACCCTTGATCGATTGCGTGTCCTGGCATCCTCGTTCGAACTGATGAAGGCGAGTTGTTGTTTGTTCTTCTTCTTCGCGGCGCGAGTCCCGTCGTCTTTTCCTTCGCCCCGTCGTGGCGTTGAAACTTCCTCGGTTGACCTCTTGCATGTTCCTGGGTGGGGCTCCCAGGGTTGCTGTTGGAGTGACGTCTTCCGAAACTAAGGTCCTCGGGCTGGATGCGCTGGACCTAGGGAGGCGAAGGAAGCCTCCGGAGTCGATGATGAAGTGGACACCACCGAAAGTAGTATTCATGCCGCCACACGACCCTGCAGGGTTCAGGTGCGGTACTTCGGGGTGTGGCACGAACTCAAAGGATCCGCAGCGAATTGAATCTCTTGGATCTGATGGCGTCGGTGACTCGAGTAAGAAAGTCGCAGATGTGACTGGTACTGCCGATGACCGATCTTGTGCCGACAGGGTTCCCACAGACGGTGCCAATGTCGAGGGTACTCCTTGGCAATGCCCTCCGATTGCGGCTTAGGGTTGATGGAATCCTGTAAGCTGATACGAGACATCGGTTCACAGACAAGCGGGGAGATCAATTTACCCAGGTTCGGGGCCCTCGATGAGGTAAAACCCTTACGTCCTACCTGTCTGATCTTGATTATAAGAATATTGGGTTACAATGGGGTGCCGAAGGGTTCGGCTGAGATCTCGTCGAGAGGCTAAGTGCTGCGGTGACCTAGCTCTAGACTTTTGGTGGCTAAGGTTGCTAAGATTGATCGTGTCCCTCGGCAGCCCCTCTCCTGGCCTTTATATAGGAGGCCAGGTCTCAAGAGGTCTAACCGAGTACGACTAGGTTTACAGTAGTCCTAGCTCTAAACTTTCCTTGTTCGGCTCCTTCCTTGCCTTGCCCGCCAAGGAATCTTCTGCTGCGCCATCCAAGTGGCCCGCCAAGCTATCGAGTACCTTCATGGGCCTCCAGTTAAATCGTACAGGATAGGGCAATGTTGGTTACCCGAAGGGTAATGCCCACGTCAGACGTGGTATAAGATCAACCGGATTGTAAATACCCATTGCATGAGTATAAAAGCAGTGCGACAATAGCAGGCAGTAAAAAACAGCTGGCAGCAAATGAAGGGGTATACGACCAACCATATGTGGAGATGCACACAGCTGTCAGTAGAATGAATAGAGTGGTAGCGACCGGACAATGCTTTTGCACAATATTAAAACCAACTTCATGCAAAGCAACACATCAAGAAAGTTAATGGCGTAGGAGATATGCAAATAACTATGCAAAACATGACTAAAGAAACACCGCGATCAAACGGTCCAGAGTACTTACCAAGCTGCGGCGGGTTGGGTAGGGGCCGCAGCTGGCATTCCAGCGGCGGCGAACGTGGCAGATGATGAATCGACCCTGTTTCAGGAGAAGCGGGCGTTGGTGAAGCAGATCTGGTGGGCTGGCAAGGGCTTCGGGGAAGTTGACACAACCACTACGCTGAGGTAGTCGCTGGAATAGATCGGCTGTTGTGCAGGGGGCGGTGAAGTAGATCCGGTTCTGTGGACGAGGGTTCCATTGGAGAGGATCCGGTGCGTCGACAAGAAAGACGGTGACTGGTACGCTGTGGATGAGGCTGGCGTTGAAGCATCTACAGTAAGGTGGAGAGGTGGAGTTCTGATGTGAGAATATTTGGGGTGAAAGCGGCGACTGGATGGGGGAACTAGGTCGGGGTGAAGCAGATCCATCGGTGGCGAGGGCGGTGGAGGAGCGGATCCGGTGGGTGGACAGCCAACACGATCAAGGTTGCGTTGTGGAAGAGTATGCCGGCGGCGAATCAGATCTAGTACCGCAGAGAGTTAGAGCTTTGGCGTCTGAGAGTTTTTGAGCGAATGGGGCGAATGGTGGGTGGGTGTGGGCCTGTGGGGAGGGTTGGGGATCTAGGCAAGATATTTCTTGTTACTGAATGAGCCCTCCATTGTCGGTGGGTTATAGCTTCCACACAAGGGTTTAAATGGTAAAATTGGACAGGGGATTTTTTAATGGATGTGACGGGATGTTTGAATGGATGCGGCGGGATGCTTGGGCGCGCGGCTGAAATTTTGAGTTTCAAGCTACTAGCAGAACGACAACAATAATGTTCTTCCTGAGGGGGGCTCTCGTTTCTTCCTCTTCTCTCTCTTTCGAACCGGCCCCTTAAGAGTCTCTCCCATGCCCCCGGCTCCTCTCCCCCTTCTCTCCGGCGGCCTCGCCAACCAGAGATGACGGGGGAGAGGAGGCCGACTTCTCTTTGTATATCGTACACCCTCCGATCTAAATTAATTGAGTCAACCTTACTTAGACGTGTATGTATCTAGAGTAAAAACATGTCTAGATACATCCATATTTAGATAAGCAAAGTTAAGTCAATTAGTTTGGATCCGAGGGAGTAGTAGTTGTTGTAAACTTAGATCTAGTGTTTCCCATGTGGAGAATGGCGTGATTCCATCGAGGATCTTGTCATCGGAGCTCACGAGCGGCAGCTGGTGGCTGGTTGTGGTGTTGTTGCTGTCTGTGGCGCTCCATAGGATGGAACCGGATATGGCCGGCGATGCTATCACAGCATCCCCTTCCCCTTCCCCAATAAATCTCTATTGCGGCTCAGTCTGGCGGATCTTGCCGGCCAAACCCCGATCTACTGCCATCGAGGTGATGGCGCTATTGGTGAGGCTTGCTTTCGTGAGTGCTTCAAATATGGCCGATGGAGAAGTCAAGATGCGGACTGTCGGGGGGATGACCCCCGGTAGGTCAAGACTATGGTAAATATGACATGATAAAGTGTTATAAACCGGATTAAAGGATAATCTGGATTACGAAAGTTTGGTTTAATAGTATTGGATGATACAATCCGGTATACCAGGAGGGGTATGCCGGAGTAAGGGCAACCGGTGATATCTATACTGGAGGAACGCCCAAGAGAACTAAAGTCTAAGGATAAAAAGAACAAGAGTCCGTTTTATACCGGTTATGTTACCGGGGATCCGGCATAGCCTCAACAGTAGCATGTCAGCACCCTGGTCCAAGATTCCCTCAAGGACCAAAGGACATGAAGATCTAAGCACTTAAGCTTTAATTGAATCCCCGAGGCCAAAGAAGAAGATGACGTAAAAGGTATTGGACGAGGTCACCAGACCATCGATGCAGAAGGGAGCATCACCCCTGAAGCCAAAGAAGTTTTATAAAGTAGCTTAGATCAACAAAGATACCCCTAGGGTTCCTTCCCTTGTAAGCCTCCTCTCTACTATATAAGGAGAGGAGTGGCTCCCCTGTGCGGGGGATCGATCGATTGGGTAGTTACAGAGGGTGCTAGGCTAGTCAGCCATACGTCTTCAACCTCTGGCCAGAGGCCAAATTCTGTAGCTCCTTGTTCATCCCTTTAATACATACATCGTGTTGGGCTTGTCCCTTTGAGATCTACTGCTTTCTCTCTCAACCTTCCCCTCCTCTGGATCCCCTTACGCACATTAGGCCCCAACTTAAGCCATCCTATGGAATCTATTGGTTCACCACGACGACAGTTGGTGCCTACCGTGGGGCCAGCAGCTACGCTTGCTGGGGTTCATATCCCGACGGGTTTCCTCACCGCCTCCGGCGAGCGCGTGGTGTCTGGCCTCGTGCAGCCCCTTGGCTCGCTAGATTTCATCAGCGACAACGCCGGCTGCTTCGCCAACGGCGGCCGCTTCCCCAAGAATGGCCGCATCATCCACTTCGGCTCACATCGTGTCTACATCGGCACCGTGTCGGAGCCCCGATACCCATCGATGGTGCTGGTGGAGCCGGATCCGCCAAGATCTGCAGCTGCCCGTGGGTCGCTGATGACCCACAAGTATAGGGGATCGCAACAGTCTTCGAGGGAAGTAAAACCCAATTTATTGATTCGACACAAGGGGAGACAAAGAATACTTGAAATCCTTAACAGCGGAGTTGTCAATTCAGTCGCACTGGAAACAGACTTGCTCGCAAGAGTTTATCGATAGTAACAGTTTTATAGCGAGTAGCGATAGTGAAATAACAGCGAGAGAGTAACAGAGACAAGCAGTAGTGATTATAGTAAACAGCAGGATTAAAATACTGTAGGCACGGGGACGGATAACGAGCGTTGCATGGATGAGAGAAACTCATGTAACAATCATAGCAGGGCATTTGTGGATAATAATAAAACGGTGTCCAAGTACAAAGCAATCAATAGGCATGTGTTCCAATTATAGTCGTACGTGCTCGCAATGAGAAACTTGCACAAGATCTTTTGTCCTACCAGCCGGTGGCAGCCGGGCCTCAAGGGAATCTACTGGATATTAAGGTACTCCTTTTAATAGAGTACCGGAGCAAAGCATTATCACTCCGTGAACACATGTGATCCTCACATCACTGCCATTCCCTCCGGTTGTCCCGATTTCTGTCACTTCGGGGCCATTGGTTCCGGACAGCGACATGTGTATACAACTTGCGGGTAAGACCATAAACAATGAATATCATGATGAAACAATAACATGTTCAGATCTGAGATCATGGCACTCGGGCCCTAGTGACAAGCATTAAGCATAACAAGTTGCAACAATATCATCAAAGTACCAATTACGGACACTAGGCACTATGCCCTAACAATCTTATGCTATTACATGACCAATCTCATCCAATCCCTACCATCCCCTTCGGCCTACAGCGGGGGAATTACTCACACATGGATGGGGGAAACATGGCTGGTCGATGGAGAGGCGTTGGCGGTGATGATGGCGATGATCTCCTCCAATTCATGTCCCGGCGGAGTGCCAGAACGGAGACTTCTGGCTCCCGAGACGGAGTTTCGCGATGTGGCGGCGTTCTGGAGGGTTTCTGGCGACTTCGACTTCTCCCAGTGCGTTTTTAGGTCGAGGCCGATAAATAGTCCGAAGGAGGGCGACGGAGGCCAGCCGAGCGGGCCACACCATAGGGCCGCGCGGGCCCCCCCTAGGCCGCGCCGCCTTATGGTGTGGGGCCCTCGGGCCTCCACTTGATTTGTCCTTCTGGCTCCGTCAGTATTCTGGGAAAATAGGGCCTTCTGTCAAAATCCCGAGGTTTTTCCCGAAAGTTGGATTTCTGCACAAAAACGAGACACAGGAACAGTTCTGCTGAAAACAGCGTTAGTCCGTGTTAGTTGCATCCAAAATACACAAATTAGAGGCAAAACAATAGCAAAAGTGTTCGGGAAAGTAGATACGTTTTGGACGTATCAGTCGCGCACCGATCGCACCGTTGGAAGCGTCGAGGTGATGATGGCCAACACAGCAGATGCTGGCAAGGGAGCAGCAGGAGAAGACGTCAGGCCCACGTCTGGGCGCCAGGCGAAACACCCGCTCGAGCGGAACGAGGACGCCGCCGGCACCTCCAACGTGCCACCGATGGCGACCACACATGCACAAAAACGAGACACCAGAGCAGTTCTGCTGAAAACAGCGTTAGTCCGTGTTAGTTGCATCCAAAATACACAAATTAGAGGCAAAACAATAGCAAAAGTGTTCGGGAAAGTAGATACGTTTTGGACGTATCAACTCCCCCCAAGCTTAGCTTATTGCTTGTCCTCAAGCAATTCAGTTAACAACTGAGCGATAAAAGAACTTTCACGAACACATTTGTTCATATGATGTATATATTCTCATGATATGGCTAATACTTAAGCAGTTCATAATAAGATACATGCAAATAAGATCATCTAACAGACTATGTCAATCATGAAGAGGTACCAACAATTAATAATAAGCATCATGAATCATGTATATAAGCAGGATTGCAATGTTCATAAATGAGTATGATAGAGTGGTATCTCGCTTGCTCGTATTTGATCGGCAAAACATAAATGCCCGGGCACCTCCGGAGTTCATAGAAAGACTAGAAGTAGTGATTGTCAAAGATAAAAGCATCAAAGTTATACCACAATCAATCATATTTTGAGACAAGCATATTATACTAAGAATGACAGTTGTGCTCTCAAGAAAGTGCTCAAAGAAAGGATGGAGACACAACATAAAAGTAAAAGATTGACCCTTCGTAGAGGGAAGCAGGGATTAACATGCGCTAGAGCTTTTCATTTGTAAAGTAGGAGTAAAATTATTTTGGGAGGTGTTTGTTGTTGTCAACGAATGGTAATGGGTACACCAACTACCTCGCCAACCGGACTTTCAAGAGAGGCTCCCATGAATTATTTGCATTTTTATGTGGCACTCCTTCCAACCTTTCTTACACAAACCATGGCTAACCGAATACTCGGGTGCCTGCCAACAATCACATACCATGAAGGAGTGCCTTTTTAGTTTAGTTTTATTATGATGATGACACTCCCCCCAACCTTTGCTTGCACAAGCCATGGCTAGCCGAATCCTTCGGGTGCCGTCCAACAATCACAAACCATGGAGGAGTGTCTATTTAAGTTAATTAATTCGGGACTCGGGAATCCCATTGCCGACTCTTTTTGCAAAATTATTGGATAAGCGGATGTGCCACTAGTCCATATGAGAGTCCGTCAAAAGTAAATGACAAGGTTGAAAGCTAAACACCACATAATTCCTCATGAGCTATGAAACATTAACACAAATTGAGAAGCATTTTGAAGGTTTTAAAGGTAGCGCATGAGAATTTACTTGGAATGGTTTGAAATGCCATGCATAGGTATTTATGGTGGACACTTTGGAATAACTTGGTTTTCATGTGTTGGGAGGCACGAGCAGCGTTCCCGCTCAGTACAAGTGAAGGCTAGCAAAAGACTAGGGAGCGACAAATCAAGAGAGCAATAACTATCATAATCATGCTTGCGACAAAATAAATTAACTGAGGCATAAAAGTGATACAAGAACTCTGAAGCAATGTAAATCATTGAGGCTTAATTGACTTTTGTTCAGTCATATGCATGCGTGAGCATGTGCCAAGTCGATATAAATGAATTATTCGGAGGAGGATACCACAATGCCATACTTACTTATGAATAAAACAATGCAAGCAAACATCCATGACATGCTACTCATATTAATAGATTGGAGCTAACATGAGAGATCATGAACTACTAAACTTTCTTAAATGACATATACCTCACATGAACCAACTAAGCATGCTCACATGGATGAGTATATGTACAAAAATGAAAACAAATAGAGTTCATACCAGCCTCTCACCACAATCAGATTGTCGTACATCGTCATTATTGCCTTTCACTTGTGTAGCTTGGATAATATGAAATGAAAACCATGCTCCAGCCACCGAAGACCATTGAACTCATAATGAACTTTACAAACCAAAGAAGAACAGCAAATATTTTTGGTGTTTTCGAATTTGAGAACAAGAACAAAAGGAAACAAGCAAACAAAGCAAAATCTTTTTGGGTTTTCTTATAGCAAACTAGCAATAGCAAATAAAGCGAAACAAATGCAAGAAACCAAGATAAACAAATGGTGAAGAGAAACAACAGAAATATTTTTGGTCTTTTTGTGTTTTAGGAAAGAAACAAAGCAAGAAATAGCAAACTAAAAGAAACACAGAAAAGCGAGATGGCAGAAATCTGCCAAAACCTGACAGCAGTACAGAAATCGATTTTTACAAAAATCTTACGTTGCTCAGCTCGAAAAGTGTTCAACTAATGAAAGTTAGATAACAACCTGGGAACTTGCACAAAAATTCGCAGCTCAAAATAACGTTCTGGCTGTGCGCACGAATTTTTCTAGTAACAGTCCAGAATCTGTTTTCAGGCAGCACTTTCCCAAATATCATCTTCCTCTCATTAGAAAACCACTCAAACAAACTAAACAAGTATATACAAGTATCCAGCAATCATGATATGCAAAGAATGAGTGATGCCGGTATACCTCCCCCCAAGCTTAGGCTTTTGGCCTAAATGGAGTTCAATCCCATCGAGGGTCTGGGTTCCACGCCGGTGGATCATACATGGAGTAGTCATAATAAGGTACCGATGCAGAAGAAAAGCGTGGAGGCTCCTCATGCCCAATGTGTTGATGCGAAGAGCTTGCTGCATCTGACGACGAGTCGAGGTGTTCCTCGACCTCATCCGTGTTATCTCGTGCACGATGGCTTCCTCCCTCTATGTATGCATTAACCGCACTTTCCGTGACTGACCAATCCTCCCTGGAATCAAGGTTAAACAGAGAAGGTGCAGGCAATCCTACTAATTTTTCAACTTTCTTAGTCCTTGTCCAAGATTTCTTGTAAAATGTTATTTTGTAAGACAGGTTTCTCAAATTAGACGAATCAGAAACAAATTCATGCTTAATCATGGAGGCTATGTCAAGTTTCTCCATGGGGAGCTGAATATCAAGACGGTGAGGTCCTACATTATGCATAGCTAATAAGCGAGAGGCGATGAGACCCCCACAAATTTCTCCCCTCTCACGGTTAGTAGCAAGTCTGTTGGCTATCAAAGCTCCCAAGTTATAAGTCCTATTACCTTGTAATGCAGCAGCTAGAAAGGCTAGATCCGGGATAGTTACTTTACCTCCATTCTTTCTCGCTAGAACGCACTTGGTAATGAAATAAGCAAACTAACGAATAGCTGGGAAATGAATGCTACTGATTTTACCACCATCCTCTGAGAAGCTTCTTCCATGACAAATCATCTTGAAGAGGTCCAAGAACTCTTGCGGCGATCCCTTTATCTTCTCGCATGATCCCCATTGCTGCACAAAAATCACTGAATGGCAAGTTGACAGTTTTATTATAAATTTTGTACTGAACCATGGGATTAGATCGTGACCAATTGAATTTAAAATCTTGCACTACTGACATAGTCAGTTTTACATATTGGCATGGTTCCCCATCAACAAAATCATCCAATCCTGCACGAGAGATTAAACTTTGAACGTCCTGCAAGATCCCTGCACTTCTCATGAAATCCACGCACGAATAGTAAGTGGGATAAACTCCTTCTTCTCGGTGAACTCTCATGACCTGTTGCACCTCCAACTCATGTTGGTTGAGTTGGTGCCTACCTCCTTCCATTTTCTGAAATTTTTCAACAAACAATATAAAACTTGATTTGGTGACATATAATTGAGGGAAACTACCATAGGAACTTGCTAGAGTACTAATCATGCATCAAAACTAGTTTCTACCACTTAGAACAAGCATGCAAGCTCACTAAACATGTTACCTACAGCAGCAAAATATTCAAGATATACTCAACCAAACAAAATTCTATTTGGATAATCGAAGGAGTCACATACCGGAGAGCAAATGTGCCAAATTTCGGACAGAAATCTGGGCTGAGCAAAGAGATCGAAAAATCCTGAGCTCTTGAGCAAAAACGCGAGTGAGAGAAAGTTGGTTCGAGTTTTTCGGGAGAGAGAAGATGCTCGGGAGAAAGAGATGAAGTAGTGGGGCAAGGAGGGGCCCACACCACGGGGTGGCGCGCCCCCTTGCCGGCCGCGCCGGCCTGTGGTGTGGCACCCTGTGGTGCCCCACAGGTCATCCTCCGGTACTCCCAGGTGCCTCGTCGAAAAATAGGACCAACGGTGTAATTTTCGCGAATTTTTGAAAACTTTGAAAAATGCACATTTCTGGGTATTAAGTTTATTATTACTGGCCAGGAAAATTTTTGAAAACTCTAATTAACTAAGAAACTTTGAAAAATAAAGGTGCTACAACAACTAGAGCAAGTGGAGGAAGAAAGAGATGTTGTTTACCTCCTCTATGCATATAAAATGTATTTGTTAACAAGGTTGATCAAGTCTTGCCACCAAATAAATTTTACATAGCATATGAAGAAATAAACCTCAAATCAATCATGTTACCTTGAATTGTATTGATATGGATCCAATCATAAGAGTTTGATATTCTTCTTTAGGCTCATATATAGGACAATCAATAGTTCCCACTTTGATAGTTCTCACATTAGAAATAGTATTAACTCCACACGCTTTCTCAATCCTCTTGGGGAAATAGACGGTGTGTTCCTTATCATCAATATTGAAAGTAACCTTTCCTTTATTGCAATCAATAAAAGCCCTCACGGTGTTAAGAAAAGGTCTTCCAAGAATAATAGACATATTATCATCTTCGGGCATTTCCAACACAACAAAATCGGTTAATATCAAGCGATTATTAGTAACTTGAACAGGAACATCCTCACATATACCAACAGGAATAGCGGTAGATTTATCAGCCATTTGCAAAGATATATCAGTAGGTATCAACTTATCTAAGTAAAGTCTCTTATACAGAGAAAAGGCATAACACTAACACCGGCGCCCAAGTCACATAGAGCAGTTTTAACATAATTATTCTTAATAGAACAAGGAATAGTAGGTATACCGGGTCGCCCAACTTCTTTGGAACTTTGCCATTGAAAGAGTAATTAGCAAGCATAGTGGAAATTTCCTCATTGGGGATTTTCCTTTTGTTAGTAACAATATCTTTCATATACTTTGAATAAGGAGGCAATTTAATAGCATCGATCAAAGGGATTTGCAAGAATAAAGGTTTCATCCAATCACAAAATTTATTATAGTGTTCTTCTTCCTTTGATTTTAGTTTCTTAGCAGGAAAAGGCATTTGCTTTTGCACCCAAGGTTCTCTTTCATTACCATGTTTCTCAGCAATAAAATCTTCTTTAGTATACTTTTTATTTTTAGCATGCTTTTCGGGTTCTTCTTCAACCTCTTCTTTATCGGGAGTATCATTCTTATCATTATCTTTATCATGTTCATTACCACTTTCGGTTTCAGCATCGAAATAGAAATACTATTAGGATCATTAACAGGTTCAGAGGATTCTACAACATTCTTATGTTTCTTTTTCTTTTTCTTAGATGGAGCACTAGTTTTAGTTCGTTGGGAATCTTGTTCAACTCTTTTGGGATGCCCTTCAGGATATAGAGGATCCTGGGTAGAGACACCACCTCTAGTTGTTACTTCATAAGCATGTTTTTCTTTAGAATTATTTCCTAGCAAGTCATTTTGCACTTTAGTGAGTTGATCAATTTGAGTTTGAACCATATGAAAATGTTTAACAAGCATCTTAACATCATTGGAGGTTCTCTCCACAATATCATGCAATTCACTAATAGCTTGAGAATTTTCCATTAGATGATTCTCTACTCTCATATTAAAATTTTCTTGCTTAACAATATAATTATCAAACTCATCTAAGCATTGCGCAAGAGGTTTTGAGTACGGAATATCTTCCCTAGTAAAGCGCTGAAGAGAATTTACCTCAATCATGGATGAAGGGGGAATTATCTCACATATATCTTCTATGGGAGGAAGATTCTTCACATCTTCAGATTTAATACCTTTCTCCTTGAGAGACTTCTTAGCTTCCCTCATATCTTCATCATTCAATTTAATTAAACCCCTCTTCTTCAATATTGGCGTTGGAGTTGGTTCAGGCGTAGTCCAATCATCATGATTCCGGCCTATTTTAGCCAATAATTCTTCGGCTTCGTCCGGAGTTCTTTTCCTCGAAAACACAACCAGCACAACTATCCAGGTATGCCCTAGACTCAATGGTTAGTCCACTATAAAATATATCAAGTAAATCATGCTTTTCCAAATCATGGTCGGCCGAGCTCTAATAAGAGAGCAAAATCTCGCCCAAGCCTCGAGCAATTTCTCTCCATCTCCCTGATCAAAATTATAAATTCTCTGCAAAGCAATATGTTGAGCACTAGCAGGAAAGTATTTACGGAAGAAAACATCAAGCAATTCTTTTGGACTTTTAATAGAATTAGGTGGCAAACTATTATACCAAGTTTTAGCGTCATCCTTTAATGAGAATGGAAATATTTTAGCAACAAAGTAAGTACGCTTCTTAACATCATCAGAAAACAAGCTACTCGTAGTAGATAACTCAATCATGTGTTCAACGAGCACTTTCTTTTTCAGTACCACAAAAAGGTGTTTTCTCAACAATAGCTATATGAGATAGATCAAGAGAAAAATCATAATATTTATCCTTAATGTTTATAGGAGATGTGGCAAATTTAGGATCGAGAGACAGTTTATATCTAACGGCATGTTCTGCAAGCAACTTTTTAATTTTTCTTGCATCGGTAGTAGCATTGCATTTTTCAATAAAATCATCATCAAGTTCCACATAATCTTCATCAAGATCATCACTAGAGTATTCAAGTTCGGGTGAATTAACGGTGTAGTAACATCGGGAGTTTCAGTATTTTCAATTTGTCTAGACCTAGCAATTGTAGCATCTAGAAAAGTTCCCAATGAACCACTATCATCAAGCACAGCGAAGCATCATCAATATTATAAGAGTTTTCAGATTCAGCAGAAGTACCGGCATTTGAAGCTTGTGGTGGTGAAACAAGTTTACTTATCACAGATGGTGAATCAAGAGCAGCAGAGGTACTCAGAGTTGTACCTTTTCTTGTAGTGGATGGTAACATGGCGACCTTAGTATCGCGAGGTTTACCCATGATGGAGAATTTGCAGCGAACAATATCAATCCAAGTGAACTTCCAAATAAAGCTATGCTCCCCGGCAACGGCGCCGGAAAATAGTCTTGATGACCCACAAGTATAGGGGATCGCAACGGTCTTCGAGGGAAGTAAAACCCAATTTATTGATTCGACACAAGGGGAGACAAAGAATACTTGAAAGCCTTAACAGCGGAGTTGTCAATTCAGCTGCACTCGGAAACGAGACTTGCTCGCAAGAGTTTATTAGTAGTAACAGCTTTATAGCAGTAGCGATAGTGAAATAACAGCGGTAGAGTAAGAGAGACAAGCAGTAGTGATTATAGTAAACACCGAGGATTAAAATACCGTAGGCACGGGGACGGATAACGGGTGTTGCATGGATGAGAGAAACTCATGTAACAATCATAGCGGGGCATTTGCGGATAATAATAAAACGGTGTCCAAGTACAAAGCAATCAATAGGCATGTGTTCCAATTATAGTCGTACGTGCTCGCAATGAGAAACTTGCACGACATCTTTTGTCCTACCAGCCGGTGGCAGCCGGGCCTCAAGGGAATCTATCTGGATATTAAGGTACTCCTTTTAATAGAGTACCGGAGCAAAGCATTAACACTCCGTGAACACATGTGATCCTCACATCACTCGCCATTCCCTCCGGTTGTCCCGATTTCTATCACTTCGGGGCCATTGGTTCCGGACAGACGACATGTGTATACAACTTGCGGGTAAGACCATAAACAATGAATATCATGATGAAACAATAACATGTTCAGATCTGAGATCATGGCACTCGGGTCCTAGTGACAAGCATTAAGCATAACAAGTTGCAACAATATCATCAAAGTACCAATTACGGACACTAGGCACTATGCCCTAACAATCTTATGCTATTACATGACCAATCTCATCCAATCCCTACCATCCCCTTCGGCCTACATCGGGGGAATTACTCACACATGGATGGGGGAAACATGGCTGGTCGATGGAGAGGCGTTGGCGGTGATGATGGCGATGATCTCCTCCAATTCCCCGTCCCGGCGGAGTGCCGAAACGGAGACTTCGGCTCCCGAGACGGAGTTTCGCGATGTGGCGGCGTTCCGGAGGGTTTACGGCGACTTCGACTTCTCCCGGTGCGTTTTTAGGTCGAGGCCGATAAATAGTCCGAAGGAGGGCGTCGGAGGCCAGCCGAGGGGGCCACACCATAGGGCCGCGCGGCCCCCCTAGGCCGCGCCGCCTTATGGTGTGGGGCCCTCGGGCCTCCACTTGATTTGTCCTTCCGGCTCCGTCGGTATTCGGGAAAATAGGGCCTTCGTCAAAATCCCGAGGTTTTTCCCGAAAGTTGGATTTCTGCACAAAAACGAGACACAAGAACAGTTCTGCTGAAAACAACGTTAGTCCGTGTTAGTTGCATCCAAAATACACAAATTAGAGGCAAAACAATAGCAAAAGTGTTCGGGAAAGTAGATACGTTTTGGACGTATCAGTCGCGCACCGATCGCACCGTTGGAAGCGTCGAGGTGATGATGGCCAACACAGCAGATGCTGGCAAGGGAGCAGCAGGAGAAGACGTCGGGCCCATGTCTGGGCGCCAGGCGAAACACCCGCTCGAGCGGAACGAGGACGCCGCCGGCACCTCCAACGTGCCACCGATGGCGACCCCACTTCAGGTTGTGTTGAGCGCGGAGTTGATGAAGGAGAATTTATGCGCAACGTTTAGTGGGACCCCAAGAGGAAGGTATGATGAGCACAACAAGAAGTTTCCCTCAGTAAGAAACCAAGGTTTATCGACCAATAGGAGAAAAACGTTCTCTCCCGAGGTGTTGCGAACCAACTCGTGGCAGGGCGCACTGCCGGTGTCAACAGCAACGTGGAGACCTGCACACAAACAACCTAATACTTTGTCCCCAACTTTCAGCGAGGTTGTCAAGCTCACTGGTTTTGATGAAAACAAAGGATTAAACGAACCGTTTGGAAGAAGAATTGTTTGCAGAGAATAGAACAGGAAAATGTTATAGAAGATTGCAATTAAAAGAAGAAGGACCGGGGTCCACAGTTCACTAGAGGCGCCTCCCCAATAAATAAATATGCTAGGTAAACAAATTACAGATGGGCAATTGACAAACAGAGATTCTACGCTAATGGTTGGTGCAAAATACATGCTATGAAAGTATGCGGGCATTACAACAATATACATAGACCGTAATCCAACTGCATCTATGACTAATAATCCACCTTCAGGATTGCATCCGCGACACCCTCCAGTATTAAGTTGCAAGCAACGGACTATCACTTTAAGCAATGTGTGTAAAGTAAATGATGAAACTACCCTTGAATAGAACACCGTTGTTTTCTCCCTAGTAGCAACAGCACATCTACAACCGTAGAGAACAAGGTCACTTCACATGGTTAAATAGAGGCATGAACCCACTATCGAGCATAAATACTCCCTCTTGGAGTCGCTCGCATCTACTTGGCCAGAGAATCTACTAGAAACGGAGAGCATGCAAGATCATAATAACATAATAAATAATCTCAACCAAAGGAATCTCTCTATAAATCGGATCCACATCAAACCAACATGTAGCAATTACAAATAGATGATCTTGATCATGTTAGGCAGCTCACAAGATCTATACATGAAGCACAACAAGGAGAGGACAGCCATCTAGCTACTGCTATGGACCCATGGTCCCGTGGAGGACTACTAACGCATCACCTCGGATGAAGACATGGCGATGTAGAGGCCTCCGGCGGTGATTTCCCTCTCCGGCAGGGTGCCCGGATGGACTGCAGAACCCTCCTGAACTGGGGTTTCGGTTGACGGAGGCGTTGGAACTTTTCATGGATGGAGGCTCGGGTCCCTGGGGTTTTCCCGATACGAGGAATAAATAGGCGGAAGGGCGGAGCAAACGAGGCGACGAGGCGCCAGAACAAGGGCCAGGCGCGACCAAGGGTGGGGCCGCGCCTGCCCTATGTACTGCCATGTGGCAGCTCTCCTGCGCGTGTCCTTCTGGCTCCATCTTCGCCCCGGAAAAATAAGACTCTGGGCATTTGTTTCATCCAATTCCGAGAAACTTTCATGTACAACTTTTCTGAAATACAAAAACAGCAGAAAACGGGAACTGGCACTACGGCACTTCGTTAATAGGTTAGTCCCAGAAAATGCTAAAAAAGTGTGGAAAAGTGCACATAAAACATAAAGAATTGTAACAAAACAAGCATGGAGCATCAAAAATTATAGATACGTTTGGGACGTATCAACATCCCCAAGCTTAACTCCTGCTCGTCCTTGAGTAGGTAAGTGATAACAAACAAATAATTTTTGAGGTGACATGTTGTCACACTACTTTGATCAATCTAAGTGTAAAAGCAAACATAGCTGGAATCATAGAATCCTAACATAAGCATGATAGATATAATCAAACAATGAAACTTAATAACCATGCTAAAACATGAATAGTAATCAAACAAAACAAAATGTATAACGTGCATGGAAAGCAAAGTGATTGTCAAGAGCATAGCATAGATACATAATAAAGTGGTACTCAGCTTGTCCCATAAGTGGAAGCAAAACATAAATGCTTGGACACCTTTAAAAGATTATAAGGATGACTAGAAACAAAAAGTTTGAACAAGCAATACCATAATTATGAATCAATCAATAAAATCTTGGGACCATGCACATAAAACTAAGAATGACAACTATGCTCTCATAAGTGGTGCATAAACTAGAAGGTGGAGACTCAACATAAAAGTAAAAGAAGGTATCCCTTTGAGAGGAAAGTAAGATCACTCATGTGATAGAGCTTTTTATTGAAACAACAAGAGTATAAAATGCACTTTTGAGAGGTGGATGATGTCAACGGTAAGTACAAAGCATATGGGTTGTGCAAAAGTGCTACTTCTAAATCGCAAGCCTCATGCATAATTGCTACTAGTGCTCACACCTCGTCCTACTCACCTCGGATCACCATTAGCTCTCATCACATACAAGTTGTTTTAACCGAGTATCACAAAGGGGTACCCCCGTGCCTCCTGTACAAAGTTCCTAGGAGATGCATTGCTTTTGATTCTCATTTAAAGCATCTTCAACTTGAGACATCCATACCGGGACGACACGAGCAACATATAAATGGACTCCTCTTATTTTTTTATTGCTAGAAGCTTTCTCATAAGAGATTGAGGATTTGTCCAACTGAAACTTCCACCATGATACATGGCTTCGGTTAGCGGCCCAATGTTCTTCTCTAACAAAAATGTATACTCAAACTATTTTGCATGCATAATCTCCTTCATTTCAGACAAGATGAACATGCATAGCAACCCACATGATATTCAGCGGCAAAGCACGCTGAGGTGTCCCCAGTACTTCAATGGTTATCACACAACAAGAAACATAGAAGAGCTACGGTTACACAAGGAACACACGCTAGGCACAATAGTCATTTTTGACTACTTTCCCATGAGCAACAAAAATATAATACTTTGAAATTTAAAGGTAGCACATGAGCAAACTACTATGGAATGGCAATGAAATACCACATATAGGTAGATATGGTGGATACTTTGGCATATTTGGTTTTTGGTGGTTGGATGCATGAATAAAATACTCATACAAATGGAGGCTAGAAAAAGACCGGGTGTGACCAACTAAGAGAGCATAATGGCCATAATCATGCACAACGAACAAATATATTAATCAAAGCATAAAGTGATACACAAGTTGCAAACTAAATGATCATAGAGGCAAGAATTGAATGGAATGTAGTCATAACATGTTGCAAAACATGTGCCAAGTCGACCCAAATAAAAACATTCGCAGGAGAATATATACCACAATATTATGCTTTTCTATTGTATGCTAAAAAACAATGCATGAAACCTTCAATGGCACACTAAACACTCTCATTATTTGAGACTAATCATAATGAAAACATAATTAACAAGCTCATCATGAGAATAACATCTAGCAAGATATGCAAAAATAACTATGCCACAGTCTAAAAATGCTTCCATTTGCATCACATACACATAAAAAAATTCATGCTTCCAACGCCAACCAAATGAAACCAAAAAACTCTCATATATGAAAAACAAGTAAATGTCCAGAGAGATATTGAAACTCAAATAAATGTTAAAGTGGAGCGTGTGTAGACTGCCAAAACCCACCGGCGGGCAGCGGCCTTGTCAACACCGTAGAGCCGGGAAGAGCCTAGAGCTGCGGCTGGCTGAGACCCCTCCGAGCGACGGCCCGCAATGCTCTTCTGGTCACACGCGGCGATGCGAAGTGCAAGGGCGTGCCACCTGACCTATACCCGGCCGGGAAGGTGATGGGGATGCCTCGCTTAGTTTCTCCGCAGGGCATACATGTAAACGTTAAATACGAGCCTCGATCGGCTCTCGAGTTATCTCGTGAATCGGCTCAAAGAGCCGATCCACCCATGATTCGTACGGGCGCACGAATACTTGGTGGTCCTGCTTGATCAAGATAGAGCTAATTAGATCTACGACGATTTAGGGTTTTCACCGCATAATCGGATCATCCTACTCCGAGTTGGGCCTCGCGGCCACGCACGGTGCTCGTAAGCCGATCCTAAACAAGGCCTAAAAACCAACACGAAGTTGATCCTCGAACATCCTCGTTTAGGACTTGCGAACGCCACCCTACGTGCCACTCGGATCCTCCCCCTTTGTAAGGCCTAACTATTGCGAGATATTAAACTAATCCTTGTAGAACAAGGAGCAATCGTAACGGATCAGATCTACTAAATAATGATCAAGCGGGGTGCCGCCCCACACCTGAGATAGGCGTGAGGGCGGCTAGATATGCAAGGGTTGCACTACGTAAGCATGCTTAAACGAAGAACAATGCCAACCCTAACACATCTAATGATAACTACGTTGCTCGCCATCAAAAGCGCTTCAGTACGAGCAACGCATGAACAACGTGGGCTTGTGCTGCCTAGATCGCAAGATGCGATCTAGGCAGCATGTCGCTTACCCGATAGAAACCCTCGAGACGAAGGAGTTGGCGATGCGCCGAGATTGGTTTGTTTTGGGGTTGAACGTGAGTTGTTGTTTATTCCATAAACCCTAGGTACATATTTATAGTCCAGGGGACTTTCTAATGTGGGCGTGCACTAAACCGTGCACGAGTAAGATTCTATCTCTAAACTAAAATAGATCTAATATGTTACAGGTACACGGGCAATTAAGCCCAACTTGGTATAACAGGCCGATTCATATAATTCTCCATGTATATTTCCTTAAGCCCATCTTGACTGCGGCCCACCTCTGACTCGGTCAAATCTTGGTGATAACAGCGTGTCTCTCTCCAACGCAAAATGCATAACAGTGTAGCGTGTCTCACTCCAAAATAAACATGCAAAACAGCGGAGCGTGTCTCACTCCAAAGTAAATATGCAAAGCGGTGGAGCGTGTCTCACTCCAAAGTAAACATGAATGAAGGGATATAACTTTATTGAAAGTAAACACACAGCAAAAAATAAAGACGCTCCAAGGATAACAAATATCACATGAAGGAATAAAAATATAGCGAGTTGAAAAATGACCTGGTGCTTTTTGTTGATGAAGAGGGGATGCCTTGGGCATCCCCAAGCTTTGACGCTTGGACTTCTTGGATATTTCTTGGGGGGTCCATGGTACATCCCCAAGCTTGAGCTCTTGTTCATGCTTCATCTTATTGCATCATTCTTCTCTCCCTACACTTGAAAACTTTCTTCACACAAAACTCAGCACAATTGATTAGCAACATTAGTGCAACTAAAAATATATCAAACCAGCAAGGCTTGAGTAATGACACATATCAAATACTTATTTTAACATACTCTATTGTAGCTACTTCTTCCCGAAGCTCTTTTTCACAAAAGAACTCAAAAAGACGAAGCATAAGACGCAAATGCAAAACATGGCAGAAATATGTCGAAACAGACCAGCAGACAGAGATCGTAATTAAAGAAATAGTTCTGTTGCTCAAATCGAAAAATGCTAATATAAAGAAAGTTAGCTAACATACTGGTGCATAATCACAAAAATTTGCAGCTCAAAATAACATTCTGGCGATTTTTTAGAATGTTTTTCGTGACCAGCACAGAATCTGTTTCAGAATTGCAAATACCCCGAACACTGCTTTCTTTCTATTAAAAGGCTACCCATGGCACAAAAATGAAATAAAAATGATAAGGGAGGTTATTGATGTCTACGGGTGCTTCTATTCTTGTAGACAGTGTTGGGCCTCCAAGAGCAGAGGTTTGTAGAACAGCAGCAAGTTTCCCTTAAGTGGATCACCCAAGGTTTATCGAACTCAGGGAGGAAGAGGTCAAAGATATCTCTCTCAAGCAACCCTGCAATCACGATACAAGAACTCTCTTGTGTCCCCAACACACCTAATACACTTGTCAGATGTATAGGTGCACTAGTTCGGCGAAGAGATAGTGAAATACAAGTAGTATGGATGTATAGGAGTGGTAATAGCAATCTGAATAAAATATGGCAGCGAGTAAACATGCAACAGAACAGTAAATAAACGGAGATTCGATGTTTGGAAATAAGGCCTAGGGATCATACTTTCACTAGTGGACACTCTCCACATTGATCCCATAATAAAACCACTCTACACTCTCTTGTTGGATGATGAACACCACTAATTGCGTAGGGCTACAAGAGCACCTCAATGCCGGAGTTAACAAGCTCCACAACATTCGATGTTCATATTTAAATAACCTTAGAGTGCATGATAGATCATTGCAATTACGCCAAGTACTAACATAGCATGCACACTGTCACCATCACACTATGAAGGAGGAATAGATCACATCAATACTATCATAGTAATAGTTAACTTCATAATCTACAAGAGATCACAATCATAACCTACACCAAGTACTACACGATGCACACACTGTCACCATCACACCGTGGAGGAGGAATAGAGTACTTTAATAACATCACTAGAGTAACACATAGATGAATAGTGATACAAAACTCATATGAATCTCAATCATGTAAGGCAGCTCATGAGATCATTGTATTGAAGTACATAGGAGAGAGATTAACCACATAGCTACCGGTACAGCCCTTAGCCTCGATGGAGAACTACTCCCTCCTCATGGGAGACAAGCAGCGTTGATGGAGATGGCGGTGGTGTCGATGGAGGAGCCTTCCGGGGGCACTTCCCCGTCCCGGCGGCATGCCGGAACAGAGACTCCTGTCCCCCAGATCTTGGCTTCGCGATGGCGGCGGCTCTGGAAGGTTTCTCGTACCGTGGCTTTTTTGTATCGAGGTTTTAGGTCAGGGACCTTTAAATAGGCGAAGAGGCGGAGTCGGAAGGATGACGGGGCGGTGACACAATAGGGGGCGCGGCCCAGGCCCTGGCCGCGCCGCCCTATCATCTGGGCCCACCAGGGCTCCCCTCCGGTGGCTCTCGGGTGTTCTGGAAGCTTCGTGGAAAAATAGGATGCTGGGCGTTGATTTCGTCCGATTCCGAGAATATTTCCTTACTAGGATTTCTGAAACCAAAAACAGCAGAAAACAGCAACTGGCTCTTCGGCATCTCGTCAATAGGTTAGTGCTGGAAAATGCATAATAATGACATATAATGTATATAAAACATGTGAGTATCATCACAAAAGTAGCATGGAACATAAGAAATTATAGATACGTTTGAGACGTATCAGTTATTACAGTAGCAATAACTTCCAAGACTCAACAAAGCAAAAATAACAGAAATAAAACATGGGTTGTCTCCCATAAGCGTTTTTCTTTAACGCCTTTGAGCTAGGCGCAGAAAGGGTGCAAATCAAGTATTATCAAGAGGTAAAGCATCAAGATCAATTAATTCTTCCAAAACACCATTTGTATTATCAAGTACCTTAGACACCTCTGAAGATTCAACATGCAATTTACTCTTAGTTGCACTAAAAGTTTTATCAAATTTAAATATATCACGGGTTTTTGGTTTGGGTGCCTTAGGGACATACATAATTTTTTGTTCTTTCCCAACAAAAGCTCTCTCCTTTTTGAAACCAAGAGAGGACAAAGTTGAACTCAAAGTTTCCATAGCTTCTTCAAGTTTACCATTTCTAATAGTTCTATCATCATTTGCAATGCTACCCTCCAAAACAGCAATTTTTTTATTTATTCCTCCTATCAACTCATTAGTATGGATAGCATCAAAAAGTAAGTTGGGCAAACTTTTCTCTAAAGAATCTAGTCTTTTTACCACCTCTTATAAAGTGATCTCAGTTTTAGCAACATTAATGGGAGGACTTCCTACTAAACTTTCAATTAAACCATAGGCTTCCGAAGCGGGAGCACCTAGGAAATTACCACCAATAAGAGTATCTAGAACATATATATTCCAAGTAGAAATACCAACATACAAATTCCTAAGAAGAATCATAGTAGAATATTTCTTAGTACATCTATGATGAGCATCACATATTCTATACCAAGCATCTTTCAAACTTTCACCCCCTTGTTGCTTAAAAGTACGAACCTCAACTTCAGGGACATTCATTTTGCAAAGTAAAGTAAACAACACAAATAAAAAATACACTAATTTTTTTGGATTTTCGATATAAAATGCAAACAAGATAAAAATAAAGTATGAAAGCAAAACAATAACAAAGTAAAAGAGTTGAGTGAGAGACTCCCCTCGCAGAAGAGATGCTTTTCTCCCCGGCAACAGCGCCAGAAAAAGTCTTTGCTGAGCGCGGAGTTGATGAAGGAGAATTTATGCGCAACGTTAAGTGGAAACCCAGGAGAAAGGTATGATGAGCACAACAGGAAGTTTTCCCTCAGTAAGAAACCAAGGTTTATCGACCAGTAGGAGAAAAACGTTCTCTCCCGAGGTGTTGCGAACCAACTCGTGGCATGGTGCACTGCCGGCGTCAGCAGCAACGTGGAGACCTGCACACAAACAACCAAGTACTTTGTACCCAACTTTCAGCGAGGTTGTCAAGCTCACTGGTTTTGCAGAAAACAAAAGATTAAACGAACTGTGTGGAAGAAGAATTGTTTGCAGAGAACAGAACAGGAAAATGCTGTAGAAGATTGCAATTAAAAGAAGAAGGACCGGGGTCCACAGTTCACTAGAGGCGCCTCCCCAACAAATAAATATGCTGGGTAAACAAATTACAGATGGGCAATTGACAAACATAGATTATACGCTAATGGTTGGTGCAGAATACATGCTATGAAAGTATGCGGGCATTACAACAATATACATAGACCGTAATCCAACTGCATCTATGACTAATAATCCACCTTCAGGATTGCATCCGCGACATCCTCCAGTATTAAGTTGCAAGCAACGGACTATCGCTTTAAGCAATGTGTGTAAAGTAAATGATGAAACTACCCTTGAATAGAACACCATTGTTTTCTCCCTAGTAGCAACAACACATCTACAACCGTAGAGAACAAGGTCACTTCACATGGTTAAATAGAGGCATGAACCCACTATCGAGCATAAATACTCCCTCTTGGAGTCGCTAGCATCTACTTGGCCAGAGCATCTACTAGAAACGGAGAGCATGCAAGATCATAATAACATAATACATAATCTCAACCAAAGCAATCTCTCTATAAATCGGATCCACATCAAACCAACATGTAGCAATTACAGATAGATGATCTTGATCATTTTACGCAGCTCACAAGATCTATACATGAAGCACAACAAGGAGAGGACAGCCATCTAGCTACTGCTATGGACCCATGGTCCCGTGGAGGACTACTCACGCATCACCTCTGAAGACATGGCGATGTAGAGTCCTTCGGCGGTGATTTCCCTCTCCGGCAGGGTGCCGGGATGGACTGCAGAACCCTCCCGAACTGGGGTTTCGGTTGACGGCGGCGGCGGAACTTTTCGGGGATGGAGGCTCGGGTCCCTAGGGTTTTCCCGATACGAGGAATAAATAGGCGAAAGGGCGGAGCAAACGAGGCGACGAGGCGCCAGTACAAGGGCCAGCCGCGACCAAGGGTGGGGTCGCGCCTGCCCTATGTATTGCCACGTGGCAGCTCTCCTGCGCATGTCCTTCTGGCTCCGTCTTCGCCCCGGAAAAATAAGACTCTGGGCTTTTGTTTCGTCCAATTCCGAGAAACTTTCATGTACAACTTTTCTGAAATACAAAAAAAAGCAGAAAACAGGAACTGGCACTGCGGCACTGCGTTAATAGGTTAGTCCCAGAAAATGCTAAAAAGTGTGGAAAAGTGCACATAAAACATATAAGAATTGTAACAAAACAAGCATGGAGCATCAAAAATTATAGATACATTTGGGACGTATCAGGCTTCCATGAGCGTGTTGGCCACGCCCATCGCGCCCAACGCCGATGCCGCGGCCACTCAAGCTGAACTGGAGGCGCAGCTGCAGACGCTTATGTCCGAAGCTGCAGACATCGCCCGAGCCCAACAATAGCTCAACCTAACCCTACGTGAGTACAATGCAGCACATGGCTTTGCTTCAGTTAGCGCAAACCCTGCTAGAGTAGCTGCAACCCGGCTTAGAGGTCGTAACTTAGACAAGGATTTGCGCCGGGAAGTTCTTTTCGGTAAAACTATGTCGGTGTCGCTTGGGTCGGCAGAAAAACCAAAGTATAGTAGTCCGGATAAAACTCTGAAAGCTTCTAGAGCTGCGATGGATGCATGTGATTCTCTGTCGGGTGATGCTCTGGTGAAACAACATGCCCGAGTAAAAGAATTGCTTGATGTGGTCACAGCGCAAAATGCAGAGGTTGCCCGTAGCAAGAAAGATGTCGGCGCATCCAATGTCGTTCATTCGGCTAAAATGCCGGAAGTAAGTCGCATGGGCAGGCCTCGTCCCCCCATCTTGATAGAAGGAGATAAAAGATATGAACGCTCAATAGATGATGGTGTATGATCCGGTTTTGGCTGGAAAACAAAAAGGCGGGCAATACAACGCCGGTAGAGAGAGCCAAGGAGCAGGCCATGGTTATGCCGGAAATGGCTATGCCAGAAACGCTTATGCCAGAAACGGCGAAACTTGGCAAAACTATAGGCCGGCCAAAGCCGCATATGCCGGTGTAGAAACGCCGCTGCCAAGATATCCAAGAGGCAATGCCGCTGCACCAAGCTGGTATGATGAGGCTGATTCCGGGTTAGAAAGAACCGGCTATCACAGGAAACCTCTGGAGAACGTGTTGGAGAAAGATGCCTGCCAGAGCAAGATGCGCAACATAGATTGGATGGAGTATACTTGTCCGAGATGATTGAGTCTGAGGGTCCACCGGGTCCGCCATGTTTCGGCCCCCGGATCATGAGGGAGAACCTCCGGTACGTAACTTCCAGTTGCCCCGGGATACAAAAACATATGACGGCAGCACTAAGCCGAAAGATTGGCTCGCGGATTATATCACAGCGGTATATTTCGCTGGAGGTGGAGGAACAGTCGTTGGAGGAGGAAACCGGCGCTGGGCGGTAAGATTCATACCGTCGGTGCTAGTTGGACCGACATGCATTTGGTTGAACAACTTGCCAAAAGGAAGCATAAATGGGTGGCTTGACTTTGAAGAAGCATTTGTGAGGAACTTCAGTAGCACATACCGGAGGCCAAACCGTCTGCAACAGCTCGCCATGTGCCAGCAGTGCGAGAACGAAACCGACCAGGAATACATAACCCGGTGGAGTTCAACTAGAAACTCCTGTGAAGGGGTTATAGAAGCTCAGGCCATAAGTTGGTTCCGTAACGGATCCGGAGAGGCTCACCGCTGTGGCAGAGGCTGCAGAGAAACATGCCAACCACGTTGGCTGAAATGATCTGGGTGGCAGATAGCTATGCGTTGGTAGATCCAATGCTGCCGACAATCGTGGCTGACCCACTACCGAGATTCCCGCCGCAACAAGATCAATATCGGAACAACCACCACAACAAAAGAAGGGAAGATTTTGCGGATAGAAGGTACGGAATGCAACAAGTGGCCGTGGTGCAAGATAATTCGGAAGCCGGCGGAAGCCAAAGGGAGAAAACTGGAGGTCAGCCATGGGCCGGCCAAAAGAAGTAGTGGGCGGAGAAAAAACCTTGGCATGATCAGCCCAGGTATACCATGGAATCTGCAATGGATCAGCCGTGCTGCTGGCATACTCCTAACTCGACAAAGCCGACAAATCATGTGACGAAGGATTTCTCTTGGACCAAGAGGTTAATCAAAGAAGGCTTCGAAACGTTGCCACCACCACCTCCGCTTACCGGGGCAAATGCGCAGCCGGTTCATGCATAGCAAAACCGGCCGCAGCAGCAGGAAGGAATTCATCAGGTGGCGCAGGGCAATAATAATCATGCCCCGCCTCCGACACCACAAGGCCGGAATGTGTACCATGATCCAAATATGTGTTGTGTGGTCTTCGTGACCGAGCTAATGGACCAACAAAGTGTACACCATCGTTCAATGGAAGTGAACGCCGTCATACTGGTGGTACCGAGATACATGTTGTGGTCGGAACAAGAGATCACTTGGTCCTTCAAAGATCACCCGGAAGTGATGCCTAATCCGGGCGGATACGCTTTAGTGGTGGATCCAATCATGCACGGGCCGTCATCGCGAGTCCAGTTCAGAAAAGTGTTGGTGGACAATGGCAACAACATCAACACCATGCACCAGCACACCATGCACACGCTCGGCATAACTCAAAACATGCTGGAGCCAAGTCACACGACGTTCCATGGCATAGTTCCGAGATTGTCCTGCTCCCTGATGGGCAAAGTCCGGGTTGATGTGCTGTTTGGTGGCCGAGATAATTGCCGCGTGGAAAACATTCTGTTCGAAGTGGTGGATTTGGAGATCCCTTACCACGCCCTGCTGGAAAGGCCGACATTGGCGAAGTTCATGGCCTCTACTCATACGGCTTAATTGAAGATGAAGATACCGGCACCTAACTGTCCAATAACCGTGGTGGGAAACTACAAGGTCTCGCTGGAAATTGCTTCAACCGGATCAAACTTGGCCGAGTCATTGGTCATAGCGGAAGAAAAAAAGGAGGATTCAAACTGCTATCGCGCTGACCCAGTCATCCCAGCTGAACTTAGCGGCAATGAGCAGCCCGATTGGGGGAACGACGTTCAAGCCATCAAAGGAGACGAAGGACATCGTGCTGGATCCGGCTTACCCGGAGTGCACCGTTTGTATATGTGCCGGCCTGAGTGAAGCATAGGAAAGTGTGCTCGTCAACTTCCTTCGTGAGAATCGGAACATCTTTGCCTGGTCTACAAATGACTTGGTGGGTGTCCAGAGGGAGTTGGCTGAGCACTCTTTGAATGTCCAGAAGGACGCTAAGCCGGTGAAGCAGCTGTTGCGTCGGTTTGCTGAAGACAGGAGGAAGATCATCGGAGAAGAGGTCACCAAGCTACTGGTATCCGGCTTCATTGTCAAAGTCCTGCATACCGAGTGGCTGGAAAATCCCGTGCTGGTTAAGAATAAGAAGGAAGAAGACCTGAAGGCACCAAAGGCTTGGTGCATGTGCATTGACTACATGCACTTGAACAAGGCTTGTCCCAAAGGCCCGCTCCCATTACCCCGGATTTATCAAGTGATCGATTCCACTGTTGGATGTGAACTGTTGTTGTTTCTAGATGCTTACTCTGGTGTCCACCAGACTCCCCTAAAAAGGGAAGATCAAATAAAAACTGCTTTCATTACCCCGCACGGGGCTTATTGCTATGTCACTATGCCTTTTGGTTTGAGAAATGCCGGTGCAACATACCAGCGCTGTATGCAAAAATGTCTTCACAACAAAATCAGTAAAAATGTGCAAGCGTATGTCAACGATGCCGTCATAAAAACTAAAGTAAAAGATACTCTGATCGATGATCTGAGGGAAACAATTGATAACCTAAGAAGGTTTCGGATGAAACTTAACCCGGCAAAATGCACCTTCGGAGTACCAGCCAAAAAATTGCTCGGTTTCGTGGTGTAAAGCCGTGGCATAGAAGCTAATCCGGTTGAGATCCGATTCATCGAAAGAACCGAGTTACCCCAGTGTCTCAACGATGTGCAAAAATTTACCGGATGTTTGGCATCCTTAAGCCGATTTGTAAGCCGGCTGGGAGAGAAAGCCTTGCCCTTATATGCATTAATGAAAAAGTTGGACACTTTTGTTTGGACTTCGTAAGCCGACACGGCATTCAAGGAACTAAAAAGATGTTGGCCACAACGCCAATACTGGCATCACCTTTGGAAAGGAACCCATGATGCTTTACATAGCAGCAATGAACCGGGTTGTAAGTGTTGTAGTTGTAATGGAAAGAGAAGAGGAAGGAAAAACCGTGCATAGGCCGATATTCTACCTGAGTGAGGTGCTCTCCCTCTCGAAACAAAACTACCCACACTACCAAAAAATTACTTATGGCGTGTTCATGGCCGCCACGAAGCTCAAGCATTACTTCGAGGAACACCCGATGACGATGGTATGCGAGGCTCCTATCTCGGAGATCATCGGCAACAAGGACGCAAGCGGTAGGATCGCAAAATGGGCAATCCAGTTGTCACCATATGTGCCGCTATACAAAAGAAGAGATGTGATTAAGTCGCAGGCGCTGGCAGATTTCTTGGTAGATTGGGCCGAGATGCAATATAAGCCACCACTGCCGAAAACAGAGTACTGGAGGATGCACTTTGATGGATCAAAACTCAAGGAAGGACTTGGATCCGGAGTGGTTCTCACCTCACCAAAGGGGGACAACCTGCGATACGTGCTGCAAAGACACTTCAGGGCATCAAACAATGTCGCTGAATATGAAGCTTTGGTCCATGGACTTAAGGTCGCAAAAGAGGTCGGAGTATGCCAGATCATATGCTACGGTGATTCGGATCTGGTGGTGCATCAGTGTTCCGGAGATTGGGATGCAAAGGATGCAAACATGGCATCGTACTCTATGTGCAACAAATTGTCGGATTCTTTGAAGGGTGCGAGTTTCACCATGTGTGCGGGCGGAAAATGACGCAGTCGACACTTTGTCTAAGCTGGGTTCATCCAGGCAAGAAATTCCTCCCAGAATAGCCTTATCCCACCTAAGGAAGCCGTCGATCAAACCAAGTCAGGAATCCGAATCAATTTTTGTTCCAGAATCACATGTTGTTCCGATGGACATTGACAAGACAAACCCGGGGACTGCCTCGTCCAACCTGGGGACTTCAGAGTCGAAGCCGGAAGAAACTATGCCGGTAGACTGCATGGAAATAGATGTGTCGATCTTTGTCGTTAGAGAAGCACCAACTTGGGTGAACCCAGTCAAGGAGTTCCTGGTCAATGGCGGTTTGCCAACTGACAAAGTTGAATCGAGGAGGATACAAAAAAGGTTCAAAGCTTACACCATTATTAATGGTGAGCTGTACAAGAGAAGCGTGACAGGAGTATTGCAGCGTTGTGTGGAGCCGGAAGAATGAAAATAAATGCTCCGAGAAATCCACCAAGGAGAATGTGGGCACCATGCCTCGTCAAGGGCATTGGTAGCCAAGGTATTCCGGCATGGGTTCTACTGGCCCACGGCTTTGGAAGAAACTGAGTACATGGTCCGGAAGTGCAATGGATGCCAGAGGTATAGCAAGCAAAACCATACCCTAGCCTCCGACCTAAAAACAATTCCGATAACTTGGTCGTTCGAGTTTTGGTGCCTAGATATGGTTGGTCCATTCCGGCCGGCGAGAGGAAACATGACTCACATCTTGGTCATGGTGGACAAGTTTACCAAATGGGTGGAAGTTAAACCAATCCGGAAGTGCGATGGGCACACAGCCGTGAAATTTCTGAAGGACATGATCCTGCGGTATGGTTACCCGCACAACATTATCACTGACAATGGCTCGAATTTCGCCAAGGGAGAATTCTCATGGTTATGTGAGGATAACAAAATCCGGCTTCATATTGCCTCTGTGGCACACCCTAAAGCCAACGGGCAAGTGGAAAGGATGAATGCACTTATGTTGTCCGGTATAAAACCACGGCTTATTGAGCCACTGGAAAAAATGCCAGGGTGCTGGCTTGATGAATTGTCATCTGTGATGTGGAGTCTAAGAACCACACCGAACCGGTCAACCAGATATACGCCATTTTTCATGGTATATGGAGCAGAAGCGGTCATACCAACCGACATTATCCATGACTCACCACAAGTTCAACTCTATATCGAGGAAGAGGTCAAAGAGGCCAGAGAAAATGATGTCAACTTGCTCGAAGAACAAAGAGAATTGGCACTAGCAAGATCAGCCATATACCGACAAAACCTCAGACGCTATCATAGCCGGAAGGTAAATCCAAGGGTATTCCAAGAAGTAGACCTGGTGCTACGTCTAGTGCAGCGCACTACAAGACATCACAAGCTCGCACCCCCATGGGAGGGACCTTTCATTGTGAGCAAGGCTCTGCACAATGGTGCCTACCATCTTATCGATGCACATGATGAAAAGGAAGGAAAAATGGACACATCGGGTGAGGAAACCAAACGTCCTTGGAATGAAGCTCTCCTTCGCCCTTTCTATTCCTGGAGATGTAATGTAAGGAGTTCATGCACTTTTTTCAATATTTTGCTATCTATGAGATGCTGGCACCTCGAATGTATCTCGGGGACTGCCTTTGCTGAAATTGCATGCAACGTGTTTATTTTTTCTGTATGCCAGTTGGTTTGTTTGAGATTTTCTTTTCTAGTTTAGTAGTGTGTTTAACCCAAAGGTGAATCTTTGACTTAGCTGCTGTCCGCACCCCGGCTTCATGGCAAGCAAGACAAACCGGAAGGATCTAAACACATGAAGGACGAAAGAGGAATCAAAAACAAACAATCCGGAATAAAGTTTAACTAACCCCGGTTATACCGTTTTTTTGCAAAATTTTCGAGTTACTCGAAGTTTTTTCTCTAAGTTCAAGAGATTGTATGTTTGGAAAAAAGACTTTGGACCTCATACGTCAAACACCCAAAAGAGGTAGACAGAGCCAAAGTCAAGGAGCTAAGCAAACACTAAATTGAACTTGGGATTGAACCCGGAGTACTTGACATAAGGAGTTCACACAAACCAAACTTAACAAGTTCAAACATACCGGACGTAATAAGTTTAACGGACCAAACGGACTTAAACTGTATATTACATCTTCAAACCCGGCATACCGGCCATTTCACAATTTTTTTATGAGAACAGGACCAAAGTTTATCATGCATACTCCGGTGAGGAGCTTTCCGGAGCTTGGCCAGACGCAGTTGGTTCATCATTGGCAGTAGCATCTTGAGCGGTTTCTTCAACTTCATCATTAGTTTGGGCATCTTCAAAGTCTTTTGGTGCCGGTATGAAAGTGCTCACGGAGGCATAATGGGCCACTTGGTAAGCTCGCTCGCAGCGCTTGGCGGTAAGAACCGGATCGGTGTCAGTAGGAGCACCAAAGCGTAGTGTGGCTAGAGAATCCAAGTCCAGGTCTTCATACATGAGCAAATAAACCGCAGAGCGGTGTCTGCACCAGAACGTGCGGCAGAGCGCCACCATTCATGAAGTCGGGCACCACATTCCTTAAGCCGGCCAGAGACACTTGAAGGCTTGAATTGCGGCATCTAGAAATTTGGCGAGCTTGGACATGTGAGTCACACGGGCGGAGAGAGCAGTGACGTATTCCTATGTGGTCTAGGGGGGCAGCATCAGAAGCCGGATCCTTGACCCTGATCTTATCAACGGCCGCTTCGGCACGTGCCTGTGACTCAGGAAAGATGGCTGCGGAAAAGAATAAGAGAAACTGGTATAAGACCAAACCGGCAAGATAAGAAAGTTTACGGAGAAGAATAAAAAACACTTACTCCGGATTTTATCATCCAAATCCTTGATGATCTTGCCGTGGGAGATCTGGACTAGCTCAAGCTGGTTGTTCTGCTACCTCTCCAACTCCCGCAGATCCCTCTCTTCTTTTATGTCTTGGTGCAACCGGTCCTGGACTTCCTTCACCTCCTGCTCATGCAGCTCAATCAAAGCAGTTTTAGCTTCTTCCACCTCGGCTTTTCCGGCTTCGACGACCTCTTTCAAGGCATTGTCATGTCGCAGCCCGAGCTGGATCAGCACTTCCTTGAGCTGGGCGGTCTCATTTTGCTGAGCCTGCAATTCATTCTGGTGCTGGAGGGCAAGCTTTTCCTTCTCGCCTGGAAACCGGAATAACAGAAGTTAGCGGATTGAAAATTGAGAAGTGCAAAGATAGAGCACAGTAAAACGAACCTTGGAGGGCTGCGACCCGGCTGATGAGCTCATCAAGCTGGGAAGACTCTGGTAGCGCGGCAACACAGAAAGAAATCGGTTGGAAAGTTGAACAATGGCAAAACTGGCATGAAAGAAGCCGGACAGAAAAGAGAAACACGAACAAGAAACAAACCTCGGCACTGGCTATGCGTGAGCTGGAGTGCGGCATGTGCATCAGAAAGCCCCCGGTGCTCCCACAGCAGCTGCTTGAACAACTTCTTGCGAGATTCCAGCATGCCCTGCGAGGATTAAGTGAAGGTATAATGTATGCCGGTTCTTTGAGCAGTTTCACGCTAAGTACTGCATACTTAACTCGAAACTCGGGGACTATGTATGCCAGTTTTTGAGCAGTTTCACGCTAAGTACTGCATATTTAACCCGAAACTCGGGGACTATGTATGTCGGTTTTTTGAGAAGTTTCACGCTAAGTATTGCATACTTAACCGGAAACTCGGGGACTATGAGGATATATGCATAATATCTAAGTTAAAAGCAGATTGGAATAATGCTGAAATTCAAATCCGGAAGAGAAACTTACCGATACGTTCTTGTCAACGTCATACCAATTGTTGTCGAAGTCTCACATGCACGGTTTGAGCCGATGCATATGTTGAATGGTGTTCCGGGGGCCGCGAGGGTCCACCAGAGGCAGCCTGTCCTTACCCAAACCAGAGGTTGCTTCAGTGATGTTGGAAATATTCCACTCATCAGCGTACCTCTGGAGTGATCCCAAGTTAGCTTCGCCGCGGTTGAGCTCGATAATCCGGCCAGCTTGCGCGGATATCTTGTCGTTGATAGAGGCCACAGCTCAGCTGGTGTGCAGGGTAAGAGCCCGGGAGCCGGTTGGCTGAGCCATACTGGCATGGAGTGCGCCCGAGAGCTGCTCCGAGGTGATTGCAGTGCTCTTTCGGGAGGAGAGTTTCTTGCCACCAGCAGCAGGAGCAGTTGGAGGCTTGTTCTTGGAGGATACCGGCGGGGGTGCAGGAGAACCCTTGGCGGGAGAGGCCAGTTTGGAACTTTCCGGCGGTGCAGAGGATGAAGTTTTCTTGGGTGAAACTGGTGGTACTTCAGGAGTTTTGTCAGGGATGGGCGGAACCACAAAAGGTTCCGACTGCCCGGTTTGATTTGAGCAGGCGCCCATGTTGCCGGCGTCGGGCTTTTCTTCTAGTTCAGGAGGCGAAGTAAAGTCCCCCTCGTCACGGTGATCTTCAGTTCTAGGGGTCGTGTTCCCCTCACTTGTAGTGGGCCCCCGAGAGAGGGAAGGAGTCTTGCCGGCACCAGAGTGTGCCGGACTTGCGCGAGGGGTGCGACGCTTGTCCTTAGAAGGACTAGGCACCAGGAGGGGAGCTTCTTTTTCTTCCTCGGCATTGTCACGAGGTGGGTCGGTATTCTGGGGAGGAAGTCAGGTCCTGCCGGGGGCGCTCTAATTAAGCTCAAGCGGAGCCCTGAAAACAAAAAAGAAAGGATGTTAGCTGCAAAAGATATTGGAGGCACAAGTTTAAACCGGAAAAGAACCTTATCGTAACTCACCCGGTGGTGGTGAGAATGGCCTTGGGACGCTTCCTATCCCACGCTGGACCTGCACCAGGTGTCTTCCGGCGTTTGGTGGGTGGAGCAGCGCCAGAACCAGCCTCAGTAGTGGGGGTCTTCCGGGTGCAGGAGGCTGGAGGTGCCCCAGGTTTGGCAGAAAGTGGCACTGTGTACTCCACCACCTGACGATCCAGATCAGCTGAAACCGACATCGCGGGAAACGCGTAGGAGATGGGAATGGGGTCAAATACCTCAAGGATAACACAGTCATATTCCTCGCTGCCGGAATCATCGGCTCGAATTCTTGATGAAGAGGGTGCTGAGGGCTTACCGGGGCCCGTGTTATGGGTGGCGTCCATCTCGTGGATCGGGGTGTTCTGGATAGAATCCGGATCCTCCTCGGTGCGGCCTGCGGTGAACGAGGCCAGTTCCTCGCGTCTCCAACGGCTGAAGTTCTAAATACACAAGATAAAGACAAGTGAAAACATTCCGAAAAAGTTATTCCGGAGTCCCCAAGACCTTACTTGGGCTGCTGGAGGATGCTTGCGGTTTAGAGGTTTTAAGCCCCATTCCCACTCAACCGGAATCTTTGTCTTCGAGATGAGCTTGGCCTTAGCGACCAAATCAGCTTTGGAAAGCTTGAAGATAGAGCTCCGGGTGGGGTCGAGGCGCCCGCTCATCTGATAGATTTTGTGGACACGGTGCTGGAGGGGAAGAACCCGTCGCATGATGAAGGTACGGACAATGTCGTCCGCCGTAATCTCGTTGTGCTTACGAAGGGCCTCGATAAACCGAATAATCCGGTTTGTCTCAGGATGAGACCGCTTCGGATTGAAAAGCCAATTTACCCTTGTGGGTTCACCGGGAACATAAGCCGGCAAGTTGATGAGGTCGGTGGTTCCGGAGTTCTTGACATAAAACAAGGTTTGCTGCCACTTCCGGCAGGATTCTAAGCTGGAGAGCTTGAGATACGGACTCTTCTGGAGGGGGGTGATTATGCAAGCCCCGCACTGGACTTGGGAAGCGGCAGCTCCGGATCTTGGATAGAATTGCTCTGGAGGTTGTACAAACGGGCAAAAGCCTCTACGGTAGGCCATAGGCAGACATATCCTTCAAGGAAAGCTACAAAGGAGGACAGATAGAATACGGTGTTGCTGGGAAGATGATGAGGTGTAAGTTGATAAAAGTTAAGGAAGCAACGGAAGAAGTCGGAAACCGGCAACCCCAACCCTCGCACGAAGTGGCGGTAAACACCACTACTTCGCCCGGTTCCACCTTTGGTTCCCTTTCATCGCCCGGGATCCGGCATACTACACCTTCCGGTATACACCGGGACCGGTATAGCCATTCTATTTCTGCTTCGGAAACATCTGAGCCCTCCCACCGGCCTTGCGAATAAGTCGCAGAGCTGCGGCCAGCCTCTTGCTCTCCGGCATCTTCCTGCTCCTCGACAACCTCTGGCTCTCCGGCCTCTTCCTGCTCTCTGCTGACTTCCAGCTCGCCAAAAACCTCGAGTTCTACTACTTCCGAGGCCATCAGACGATATAGCAGAACATGTATGAGCTATAAACTATTTTCCCCAACTCTACGCGTTTGAGAAGATCTAAAGATAGAGGAAAAAGAAGAAAGAAATGCGTAAATAAATGCTCAAGATCTAGCGGCCGCGGTGATGAACGCGAAGAACGTGAAGAGAAAGGAGACATTGAGATGGTCCATACTAACCAAAAACGGGTGGCGATGGTTCCCCTCGGTGGCGGTGTCGCGTTCGCCGAAGGGAACGGGCTTAGGCGATAGCGGTGGCGGAGAAGAGCGCACGGTGGTTCACAGAGAGTCCGAGGCGAAGAGGACGAAAATGAGGAAGGAGATTGAGAGGATTGCGAACCGACGCCCCTTAAATAGGAAGAAGGAGTTAGTGGGCCGAAAACCGCTCGGCCCACGTTGCTTCGGTGGCCTGGCTGCCACATGCATCAAGGATACACGCGTCGTTTAAGAGGCCACATGGAGGTTTACATAGATCCCATGCGGCGCCATAACTGCTCGTTGGAAACGAGGGATTTGACCCCCGCTGACCGCTGAAGCGTCAGAAACAGTGCGCATATCTCTGATAGGCACGGATACCGAGATATTCTCGACTTTGCCGAGGAAGCGTAGAGGCGAAGGAACCACCGGAAAGAGGCCGGAAAGAATTTGGAGAGTTCGGTTTAGCTGGACAGCTAAGATGAGTCCAGCAAGTTGCCGATTTGTTTTAAGTTGAAGCCGGAATGATTAATCCGGTACGCGTTATCAGGGAACCTGGTGCGGCCCGTCGGATGGGTCATCCGGACCACACCAGCTTTGGGGACTACTGTCGGGGGGATGACCCCCGGTAGGTCAAGACTATGGCAAATATGCCATGATAAAGTGTTTATAAACCGAATTAAAGGATAATCCGGATTACGAAAGTTTGGTTTAATAGTATTGGATGATACAATACGGTATACCAGGAGGGGTATGCCGGAGTAAGGGAAACCGGTGATATCTAAGCCGGAGGAACGCCCAAGAGAACTAAAGTCTAAGGATAAAAAGAACAAGAGTCTGGTTTATACCGGTTATGTTACCGGGGATCCAGCATAGCCTCAACAGTAGCATGTCGGCACCCTGGTCAAAGATTCCCTCAAGGAACAAATGACATGAACAGCTAAGCACTTCAGCTTTAATCGAATCCCTGAGGCCAAAGAAGAATATGACGTAAAAGGTACCGGACGAGGTCACCAGACCATCGATGCAGAAGGGAGCGTCACCCCTAGAGCCAAAGAAGCTTTATAAAGTAGCTTAGATTAATAAAGATACCCCTAGGGTTCCTTCCCATGTAAGCCTCCTCTCCACTATATAAGGAGAGGAGTGGTTCCCCTGTGCGGGGGATCGATTGATTGGGTAGTTACAGAGGGCGCTAGGCTAGTTAGCCGTACGTCTTCAACCTCTAGCCAGAGGCCAAGTTCTGTAGCTCCTTGTTCATACCTTGAATACATACATCGTGTTGGGCTTGTTCCTTGAGCTCTACTTCTTTCTCTCTCAACCTTCCCCTCCTCCGGATCCCCTTGCGCACATCAGGCCCCAACTTAAGCCATCATATGGCATCTGTTTGTTCACCACAACGACAGACGTTCCCAGGAGTTCATAAGCTCGGGACATACGACGGCATCATCCGTCTTGCCCATGCCCATCTTGGCCGTTCAGCTGCCCTCCTCAGCCATGTGCAGGCTGCCCTTCAACCTCCAGCCAATATGCCGTTGCGAAGGCCCTTCTTCTGCTTCTTCATGGCGACTACCGGCGACACTGTCCCAAGTGGCGCGTCCCCGACGACGGAGTTGCTGGCTAGGATGCGGAGCAGAGATTTGATGTGCGGTCGAGAAGGACTCGATGGCTTTTCTTCTATATGTTTTGGGCTCCTTTTTGTAAAGTTGCAGGTCCTATTAGTTATTGTCTAGTTCTTTTGGACCTCTATGTAATTTTTTTGGACTAGTTTCCATTGGCACCGATAAACTTGAATTTTGACAAGTTCTCGGAAAAAACATCGCTTCACACATATGGCCTATCATGTATGACCATTATTGGGATTCAAACTATATATAGATGGCCAACACTTGCGCAAGGGGGTCCTCTAATGTGCATGATACGTCCCAAACGTATCTATAATTTCTTATGTTCCATGCTACTTTTATGATGATACTCACATGTTTTATACACATTATATGTCATTATTATCCGTTTTCCGGAACTAACCTATTGACGAGATGCCGAAGTGCCAGTTCCTGTTTTCTGCTGTTTTTGGTTTCAAAAATCCTAGTAAGGAAATATTCTCGGAATCAGACGAAATCAACGCCAAGCATCTTAGAAATCCACGAAGCTTCCAGAACACCCGAGAGCCACCAGAGGAGAGCCACAGGGCCACCAGACAGTAGGGCGGCGCGGCCCAAGGGGGGCGCGCCCCCCTATTGTGTGGCGCCCCCGTCAGCCTTCCGACTCCGCCTCTTCGCCTATTTAAAGGTCCCTGACCTAAATCTTCGATACGGAAAAGCCACGGTACGAGAAAAGTTCCAGAGCCGCCGCCATCGCGAAGCCAAGATCTGGGGGACAGAAGTCTCTGTTCCGGCACGCCGCCGGGACGGGGAAGTGCCATCGGAAGGCATCTCCATCGACACCACCGCCATCTCCATCACCGCTGCTGTCTCCCATGAGGAGGGAGTAGTTCTCCATCGAGGCTAAGGGCTGTACCGGTAGCTATGTGGTTAATCTCTCTCCTATGTACTTCAATACAATGATCTCATGAGCTGCCTTACATGATTGAGATTCATATGAGCTTTGTATCACTATTCATCTATGTGCTACTCTAGTGATGTTATTAAAGTAGTCTATTCCTCCTCCATGATGTAATGGTGACAAGTGTGTGCATCATGTAGTACTTGGCGTAGTTTATGATTGTGATCTCTTGTAGATTATGAAGTTAACTATTACTATGATAGTATTGATGTGATCTATTCCTCCTTTCATAGTCTGTCGGTGACGAGTGTGCATGCTATGTTAGTACTCGGTGTAATTGCGTTGGTCTATCATGCACTCTAAGGTTATTTAAATATGAACATCGAATGTTGTGGAGCTTGTTAACTCCGACATTGAGGTGCTCTTGTAGCCCTACACAATTAATGGTGTTTGTCATCCAACAAGAGAGTGTAAAGTGGTTTTATTATGTGATCAATGTTGAGAGTGTCCACTAGTGAAAGTATGATCCCTAGGCCTTATTTCCAAATACTGCAATCATCACTTATTTACTGTTTTACTGCATCTTTACTTCCTGCAATATTACTACCATCAACTGCACGCCAGCAAGCTATTTTTTGGCGCCGTTACTAATGCTCATATTCATCCATACCACTTGTATTTCACTATCTCTTCGCCGAACTAGTGCACCTATACATCTGACAAGTGTATTAGGTGTGTTGGGGACACAAGAGACTTCTTGTATCGTGATTGCAGGGTTGCTTGAGAGGGATATCTTTGATCTCTTCCTCCCTGAATTCGATAAACCTTGGGTGATCCACTTAAGGGAAAAATTGCTGCTGTTCTACAAACCTATGCTCTTGGAGGCCCAACACTGTCTACAGGAAAAGGAGTGTGCGTAGACATCAAGCTATTTTCTGGCGCCGTTGCCGGGGAGGAGAGGTAAAAGGCACTCACACTCCGGATCTCGGCAACTAAGCTATCTTCCGGCGCTGTTGTAAGTGCTCGAAGCTATTTCCTTTAGATCCTGCAATTGCATCTTTTTGTTTCTTGTTTACACTAGTAAGGCATAATGGAAAACAACAAAAATATGAGAGATCTTTATGAACTTTATCTTGAATTAGGACATGATGTGTTTGAAGAGAGAATTAAAAAACCCATGGAACTTTATATGCATGCTAATGGGAATGTTATTAGTATGAATGCTTTGAACACCATTGTTGCTAATGCTATGGAAAATTCTAAGCTTGGGGAGGTCGGTTTTGATGAGAATGATCTCTTTAGCCCTCCGGTATTGAGGAGAAAGTTTATGTTGATTATGATATGCCTCCCATATATGATGATTATAATGATAGTGGTCTTTTGGTGCCACCTACTATGGAGAGTGAATTTTATTATGATTATACTATGCCTCCTACACTTGATGAGAATAATAATGATAGCTACTTTGATGAATTTGCTCCCACTACAATTAATAAGAATGACTATGCTTACGTTGGGAGTAGTAATAATTTTATGCATGAGACTCATGATAAGAATGTTTCATTTGATAGTTATATTGTTGAGTTTGCTCATGATGCTACTGGATATTATTATGAGAGAGGAAAATATGGTTGTAGAAATTTTCATGTTACTAAAACACCTCTCTATATGCTGAAAATCTTGAAGTTGCGCTTGTCTAGTTTTTCTATGATTGTTGCATTATGCTTCATGAATTTGTTTATTTACAAGATTCCTATGCATAGGAAGTGGGTTAGACTTAAATGTGTTTTGAATTTGCTTCTTGATGCTCTCTTTTGCTTCAACTCTTATTTCTTGGGAGTGCATCATTAAAACTGCTGAGCCCATCTTAATGGCTATAAAGAAAGCACTTCTTGGGAGATAACCCATGTTTTTTATTTTACTACAGCAATTTTGTTTTATATTTGAGTCTTGGAAGTTGTTATTACTGTAGCAACCTCTCCTTATCTTTATTTTATTGCATTGTTGTGCCAAGTAAAGTCTTTGATAGTAAGGTTCATACTAGATTTGGATTATCGCGCAGAAATGATTTCTTGTTGTCACGAATTTGGGTAGGATTCTCTCGTAGGTAACTCAGAAAAATCTGCCAACTTACGTGAGTGATCCTCAGTATATGTAGGCAACTTTCATTCAATTTGGGCATTTTCATCCGAGCAAGTCCAAGTGCCTCTAAAAATTCGTCTTTACGGACTGTTCTGTTTTGACAGATTCTGCCTTTTATTTCGCATTGCCTCTTTTGCTGTGTTGGATGGATTTCTTTGTTTCATTAACTTCCAGTAGCTTTGAGGAATGTCCAGAAGTGTTAAGAATGATTGTGTCACCTCTGAATATGTGAATTTTTGATTACGCACTAACCCTCTAATGAGTTTGTTTTGAGTTTGGTGTGGAGGAAGTTTTCAAGGGTCAAGAGAGGAGGATGATACAATATGATCAAGAAGAGTGAAAAGTCTAAGCTTGGGGATGCCCCCGTGGTTCATCCCTGCATATTTCAAGAAGACTCAAGCATCTAAGCTTGGGGATGCCCAAGGCATCCCCTTCTTCATCGACAAATTATCAGGTCACCTCTAGTGAAACTATATTTTTATTCCGTCACATCTTATGTACTTTACTTGGAGCGTCTGTGTGCTTTTATTTTCGTTTTGTTATTTTCATTCTCTGAATAAATTCATGCTTGTGTGGGAGAGAGACACGCTCCGCTCGTTCATATGAACACTTGTGTTCTTCGTTTTACTTTTAATGTTCATGGCGAAGGTTGAAACTGCTTCGTTAATTGTTATATGGTTGGAAACAGAAAATGCTGCATGTGGTAAATGGTATAATGTCTTGAATAATTTGATACTTGGCAATTATTGTGCTCATATAGATCATGTTTAAGCTCTTGCATCATGTACTTTGTACCTATTAATGAAGAACTACCTAGAGCTTGTTAAAATTTGGTTTGCATGATTAGTTTCTCTAGAGTCTAGATATCTTCTGGTTAAGGTGTTTGAACAACAAGGAGACAATGTAAAGTCTTATAATGCTTACAATATGTTCATATGTGAGTCTTGCTGCACCCTTTTATACTTGAGTTTGCTTCAAACAACCTTGCTAGCCTAGCCTTGTATTGAGAGGAATTCTTCTCGTGCATCCAAATCCTTGAGCCAAAAACTATGCCAACTGAGTCCACCATACCTACCTACTACATGGTATTTCTCTGCCATTCCAAAGTACATTACTTGAGTGCTACCTTTAAAATTCTATCCTTTGTCTTTGCAATATATAGCTCATGGGAAAATAGCCTTAAAAACTATTGTGTCGAAGAATATGTAGCTATGTATCTTATTTCTTATAAGTTGCTTGTTGAGCGGTAACCATGCTTCGGGGACGCCACCAACTATTACACCTTTGTTGAATATCATGTGAGTTGCTATGCATGTTCGTCTTGTCTGAAGTAAGGGCGATTTTCATGATCATATGGTTTGAGTATGCATATTGTTAGAGAAGAACATTGGGCCGCTAACTAAAAGCCATGATTCATGGTGGAAGTTTCAGTTTGGACATCAATCCTCAATCTCTTGTGAGAATTTTAACTGTTGTTGAATGCTTATGCATTAAAGAGGAGTCCATTATCTGTTGTCTATGTTGTCCCGGTATGGATGTCTAAGTTGAGAATAATCAAAAGCGAGAAATCCAATGCGAACTTTCTCCTTAGACCTTTGTACGAAGCGGCATAGAGGTACCCCTTTGTGACACTTGGTTGAAACATATGCTATGCAATGATAATCCATGTTAATCCAAGCTAATTAGGACAAGGTGCGAGCACTATTGGTATACTATGCATGAGGCTTGCAACTTATAGGATGTCTTATACATAACACATATGCTTTATTACTACCGTTGACAAAATTGTTTCTATGTTTTCAAAATGAAAAGCTCTAGCACAAAAATAGTAATCCATGCTTCCCTCTGCGAAGGGCCTATCTTCTACTTTATGTTGAGTCAGTTTACCTACTTCTTTCTATCTTAGAAGCAAACACTTGTGTCAACTGTGTGCATTGATTCTTACATGTTTACTTATTGCACTTGTTATATTGCTTTATGTTGACAACTATCCATGAGATATACATGTTACAAGTTGAAAGCAATTGTTGAAACTTAATCATCCTTTGTGTTGCTTCAATGCCTTTTACTTTGAATCTATTGCTTTATGAGTTAACTCTTATGCAAGACTTATTGATGTTTGTCTTGAAAGTACTATTCATGAAAAGTCTTTGTTATATGGTTCAGTTGTTTACTCATTGTCTTTACCATTGCTTTGAATCGCTGCATTCATCTCATATGCTTTACAATAGTATGATCAAGATTATGATAGCATGTCACTTCAGAAATTATCTTTGTTATCGTTTACCTACTCGAGGGCGAGTAGGAACTAACTTGGGGATGCTTGATACGTCCCAAACGTATCTATAATTTCTTATGTTCCATGCTACTTTTACGATGATACTCACATGTTTTATACACATTATATGTCATTATTATGCGTTTTCCGGAACTAACCTATTGACGAGATGCCGAAGTGCCAGTTCCTGTTTTCTGCTGTTTTTGGTTTCAAAAATCCTAGTAAGGAAATATTCTCGGAATCGGACGAAATCAACGCCCAACATCTTAGAAATCCACGAAGCTTCCAGAACAACCGAGAACCACCAGAGGAGAGCCATGTCAACACCCGGATTTTTAAGTCCAGATGCCTGTTATGCCATACATCGCAATCCCAGGAATATTGTTGTTGCGAGACATAACAGTTGAATATCATAAGTCATCATTCATTACATATCATAGTCGTCTTACAAATAGATCACATGATCCAATATTACAATAATAGTTGAACTATTGTTTCAACACACATCACAAATACATAGCGGAAGCGTAGTAGTAGTAGTGGACTATCTAATCCACGGGCCAACGCTTGACGTCGGGAGTAGTCCTAGTTGTCGTAGACGTCCCGTCGTCCATCATCTTCATACTGTCTGCTCCTCTTCATAGTCCGGCCATTTGAATAGCCGGGGACAAAGCCGTGAGTACTTTAAAGTACTCGCAAACTAACACTAAAGTAAGTGCTAGACATTCTAGTATGGTTTGCTAAGCTCTAGTTTATTTGCGTAAAGCTAGTTTTAGTTCACAAAGTTTGAGAAAAAGCTTATTCAAGTGCTAACTAACTCAAGTGGGAACATTAGTGTCATTCCCACCATTCAAGTGGTGATTTCAATTCAATTCACCACAAGTCATTTCACCATCACCTTTCAACATTATTTTCAAAAATATGACATCGGAAACTCGTATGGCCTTTCCAACCGTCCGTAACCGTGGACGCGGCTATTCGAATAGGTTTACACTCTGCAGAGGTTGCACACTTGTGCCACAACATTTGATTTCATCCGTCGGGATTTCCCCGAATCATCGTAACACAGTACGCGGATCATCAACCATAACCTTTCACTTACATATCCTAGTATGAGCACCTCTCCCCATGAGCTTGGCCTCCCAGTGAAGACCAACTGTCAACCTGGGAACTGCACGGGGCTTGGGCCGGACATTCACCTCGTTTCACGTCATTTCTTTTGTTGTGGAGGCAGCTTTCGGCATAACCCCGATGACGCTTGTTTAGAGGGAACCCATACTAAGACACATAAACTTCCAGTTAAGCCCTACCCATAATCGTAGTATTGTGGGGGTACTTGATAATTGGAAAGGTATCGCATTCAAACCAACATCATTGTTTTTCAAAAATCACCATCTTCTCTTGTTCATATTCACCTTCAAAAATCATTCAATGGAATGCATCATCATTCCAAGGTTTAAAATTCATTTCAAATTCACATTGTTCCCATCTAGAGTAGTCAAGTTTTAATTCGTTAGCACTAGCTCTAATCCATGAGGGGTGCTATCTTGCTTTGCTTGTTAGAACTACTTCACTACTCTAGTAACCAACTTGTACTTTGACCAAAGTTAACTATAAAAGTAACTTATTGAGAAAACAAGTAAAAGCTTGTAAAGTAAAAAATTGGGATAGGCTTATGTAAGAAAAGGTAAGAGTCATGGTGCCTTGCCCCAAGGGGCTTTGCACTTTGCAAGAATATTAGCTTGCCTTGGTGGTTGAGGTGATCAAAGTGGTCTTCTTCTCCTTGAAAGTAGACTTCCTCCCCTCTTGATACTCCTCGGTACTAGCGTCTAAAATACGAATACGAGGATACAATCACCAAACAATTCATGGGCTATTCTAAACATCACATGTATTCACACAAACTAATCTATTCACACCATTAAAACAATTAGGGTGTATTGGTTGTGCTGTTTGAGGAAAAATAATTTCCTCTCATTACATATGTAAAAGATAGTTTCCATATAGTTCTTGAGGAATAATTTCCTCTCATTGAATCTTCTTAAGATTTAACTTTTCAAACAATCATACATGAAATCATGTTGACCTAAGTCAACCATTCATCATCATCATTTGAGAAAATGATTTAAATGAGGTAGAATACCTCATACTATTTAACAATGCCTATTATGATTTAAAATCACCAAGCATTTCATTTGAAAGTATTTAACCAGGGTCAATACTTCATATGAAAGTATTGGTGACAAGATTTAAATGAAGTGAAGCACTTCATATAATTTGCATAATAGTTTTGGATAATATCAACTAAATAAACTAGCCATACTCGTCCATTAATTAAACTAGGGCATGATCATGCAAAGTGACCACACCATTTTCTTGCATAAACAATTAGTGTAAGTCAAATGTGAGCTATTGGAGTTGGAATTAACTAAATATCTATTTTGGTTGATTTTTAATAATTATTCAAAGGCAGAAAAGTCACCGTATTGTTTATTTTACTACATTAATTCTACAACAGATATGGGTTTTAATCCAATTGCATTGTGTAGAGAAAACTCTAAGCTTTCCAAACATATAAAATTTGTAAAATTTGGTCAAGTAGATTCGGAGTTATTCAATTTTAAACACAGCATCAGTTTGCAATTTATCTAAAAAGAATTAAACGAAAATTTGAATCAAACGGGGGCGGAAACGAAGTGGGCCGGCCCAGCTGCTGCCCGGGCCGTTCGTGCATGGCGCATGCACGTCGCCTGCGCGCAGGGCGCGCAGATCGTCGGATGACGATCTGACGGTGCTGGGCCGTCGTCTTCCTCGCGATTCTGCAACCTTGCGGGGGCCGTAACTTTCGCCTCGGAGCTCGGATTGCGGCGGGGTTGGTGGCGTTGGAAAGCTCTTTCCAAGGGCTTCAAAGTGGTATAGGTGTTGGAGGCTAGGGTGACGAAAGTTTGGGCGGTTTTGAGGGTTGCCGCCGGTGCACTCCGGCGAGGTTTTGGGGCCGTGGAGAGGCAAGGAGGGAGGAGGAGAGGCTCGAGGAGGGAGAGGAGGATGTTTCTATGTGTGGTGGTGCTGTCCAAGGCGAGAGGAGGGGTTTATATAGCGTGCAGGGGCGGGAACGCGACGGGGCGGCCATGGCGGCATGTGGCGAGGTCGACATGGTTCTCGGCGCGTCCGTCGGCACGGGAGCGTGTCTGGCGGGATGCTGCCGTCTCGTGGTGCTCGCTGGTGAAGGGAGAGGGCGAGAGGGGCCCCGGGTCGACGGCGCTGGTCGACGCACGGTCGTGTCCAATGCATGTCGGGGCACGACCCGTTCCCGGCGGTGGCGGGTCTCTCTCCGACCAGGGCTAGGCTAGGCAGGCTCAGTAGGGTGTGAGGGAGTAGGGGGACATGGTAGGCCAGGCTAGATAGGTGGGGAGAGAGGGAGAGAGGGGTGCCATGTGTGGCATGGCCGGCATGGCCATGCACATGCACATGCATCTCTAGGGTCTCCCTTAGGGTTGCTGTGCTGCTTGTGAGGAGGAGAGGGGACCAGGGGACAGGGTAGAGTGGTTTAGGGCCTTAGGGTTGGGTGTAGGACACTATTTCAAATAGTGTGGGTTGTCCCCTATTTATGTTCCATCAAATTTTGCCCAAATTTGGTTGAGTTCATATGGCTGCAAAATTTTAAAATGGTGTGTTTGGTTAAGTTGTAATTGACCAGAGACAACTATGTGTGGTGGTGGAATTTTAAAAATCAAAGAATTGCAAAATTTGACCAAGTGAGATTGTTGCATATGTTAAAAAGTTCCAACTTTGCATGAGCATAGTTTTTGATCCAAGATGAATTTGGCATGGTTGTCTTTACAAAAGTTGTTCATCTTGATGTCCTCTTGGATGACATGCAAAGAGTTGAGAAAGTTTAGTTTGAAAATATTGAATTGCAAGGGCTCAAAGTAGTGATCATACTATAATTGGCAGCTTTGACCAATATCATATGTGAGCCAAATTTGAATTTTAAATTCATTTGAATTGTGTTTCTTTGATTCCAAAAGTTGTAATAAGTGTTTAGTATCATTATTCAACTCTTGGTGAAGGCCAAATTGGTCTAGGTCAAATATTTGGAAAAATGGCATAAACCATATGTGAGGGTTTTGTGAATTTCTAACTATTTATTCTTTTATTTTTCTTGGCCTCACTTTGACAAGGGTGAGGTTTATTTGATGTTAGATTGTGTGGGGACAAAGTTTCAAACCATTTTGAGGCAATGGGGGTGTCTAGGTCAAGACTTGCAAAATTGGCTAAATGTGTATGTGAGTGAAAATGGAATTTTCTCACTATTTGATTTCTCTCCATTTGATTTGACTTTTATTAACTCTAATGTGATTCTTATTAGTTTAGAAACATTTTAAAACCATTGAAACTATTTCAAATGGTCTTGTTCAAAGATTTGCAAAAATGGCCATAACACATAAGAGGTGATGTGTCAAATTTCATTAAACTTGTAAATTGTTCCCATTGCTTTACTTGGGCATGGGTTAGGGTCAATTTAGTGTTATATTAGGTTGAGAGATGGTTTCACATCATTTGGGTAAGGTTTAAAGTCATAGGGCAAGAATTGAGTATTATGGCTATGTGCCACATATGCCTCTATGCATATGTTGCATTTGATTTTTAGTTTGACTAGGCTTGACCCAATTGATGTTGTTGAGTGTTGAAATGGTATATAGGAGTGATCCAACCATTCACTACAAGTCTTAGGGTCAAGATCCTCAATTTCACAAATTTGATATTTTGCTCTCATATGCCTCTATGGCATTATTACTTTCTTTTTAAAATCTTTTGTTTCATTTTGGATTGGGTTGGAGAAGTACTAGATAAGGTTTATGAAGGTTTTCCAATCCTCTAAATAAAGTAGAAAGGCCTAGGGTAAAGTTTTACAAAGATAGCCATAGGCACATATGCCTCTTTCTTATTTACATTCTTTTTATTTTATTTTTCAAGATTGGTGACAAGAGGGATGAGGTTTAGGGTTTCGTAAGTTTTGCAATGGTTCACCACTATTTAGCAAAGTGAGAAAAGGTAGGGTTCAAAATTGATATATTAAGGCTATAGGCCCACATATGTATTTTTCTTCTAGTTTGGTTTCTCAAAATAGATCCAAAAGATTTTGAGAAGGTTAGGGTTTAGGTTTTTTTCTTATTTGATTTCTTTCTATTTTAATTTTATTTGGTTTGTGATCTTCACTTGATCACTTTAGGGTTTTAGGGTTTAAGATTACTCCAAAACTAATTAAACAAGCAATCATGACAATAGCACAAGAAAAAGGTATGAGCACTATACATAGCACCCTATGTAAGAAAAGTTTTTGTTGGTTCACATTTTTGGAAAAAGGAAATTCATTTTCTCTTTGTTTTGAAATTTGGGGTGTTACAAACCCTTCCCCTTTAAACAAATCTCGTCCCGAGATTTTAAGAAAAGTTAGGTTCCTAAGAGAGATTGGGCGATATGATTTAACAGGAAGACATACTTGGCATGGCCTGAGGTGCTTCTTGGGCTTCAGTGGCAGTCATGTTGTAGTAGCGGCCGTTGTTGTTCTGGTTCTTTCTTGCGGCAAAGCGGCGTTGGTTCTAAGCAGGTGCAGCGGTGTTGCCGGCAATCTTGGCGAGTCTCTTGGGGCACTCATTGGAGTAATGCCCAACCACTCCACACTCATAACAAGTGATGGTTGACTTGTCCTTGGGGTTGAGGGGCACAGTGTTGCTTCCAGTCCTTGGGCCAGTGCTGTTGTTGGTGTTGTTGTTGTTGTTGTTGTTGGTGTTGTTGTTATTGTTGTTGTTGTTGTTGTTGTTGTTGTTGTTGTTGTTGTTGTTGTTGTTGTTGTTGTTGTTGTTGTTGTTGTTGTTGTTGTTGTTGTTGTTGTTGTTGTTCCCGTTGTTGTTGTTGTTGTTGTTGTTGGGGTTGTTGTTGCTGGGGTTGTTGTTGTTGCCTCCGGGCTTCGGGGGTCCTCCGTGGTTGTTGGTGTAGTTTGGGCGGTAATTCTGAGCAGGGGGCTTGCTGTATTTTGGAGTATATCCTCCAGATGAGTTGTTGCGGTACTTCTGGGTATTGCTGGACCCATGCTGGTTCATCATCCGGCGTTTGCGGTTCTCGTTGGCTTGGTGAAGATTCCCTTCCATCTGGATGGCGGAGTCCACCAGGGATTCTAAGTCGAGCAAAGGGAATGTTGACCAGTACGATCTGCATCTCGTCATGGAGTCCGTTCAGAAATCTTTCCTTTCTTTTCTCATTGGTGTCGGTTTCGTCCGGGGCGTACCTTGACAGAGTAAGGAATCTGTCGCGGTATTCTACCACAGACATTCTGCCTTGCTTGAGTTCGCGGAACTCGTCTCTCATCATCTTGATCAGTCCTTGGGGCACATGATACTTGCTAAACTTCAGCTTGAAGTCTTCCCGTGTCATCATCTCGTCCAGCATTCATTGCGCGGACGCCGGTCCACCAGGCTCGTGCGCAGTCCTGACAGATAGTGGGTGGCGAACAGTACTTTCTCTGTGGCTTCAACTTGCGCAACTTCGAGGTTGTTCTCCATTGTCTGGAGCCAGTCATCAGCATCGAGGGGCTCTTCGGTCTTACTGAAAACAGGTGGGTTGGTGTTCTGAAAGTTCTTCAGTTTTGACCCAGGGTGGTCGTTGTTTCCATGGCCATTGTTGTTCTGAGCAATCAGCTGTAGTGCAGCAATGTTGGCTTGGCGTTCAGCTCTCTCGGCTTCTCGGTCTGCCATCATCATCTCTAGCATCTGCATCATGGCGTCTTGGGTGGCGCTGCGGGTTGGTGGGGCCATCTGAGTATCGGAGTAGATGATAAGATAAGAGGGAAATTTCTACGGTTTGTTTTGAATTTAAGTTCACAAGTTCAAAACTTGAAAATTGAGTAGTGTTGAGGGGGTAAAAACCAACAACACTTTTTCATTCATACAAAATATCACACATTACAAATCTAACACATCGTTGGTTTGAAGAACCATTCATTCGCTCTACGATACAAGGGGATCCTGATACAACTCACACCTACTTAAGTGCTGGGGTGATACTACTATTCCGGGTGGATCCTTCGTCTTCACGGGTGCTGTGCTTGGCGAGAGGCAAGGGCGTTGTCCAAATCCTCGCGGGTTTTGTACAGCCCGAAGTCCTGGTGTGCTACATAGGGGTTCATCTCCGTGTGCGGGGGCATGGTCATTGGTCTTCCCATGGAGTCATGTCTTGGGTAGTAGATGAAGCGAGTATTCTTGATCTTGTTCTCATTTTGTCCACACAGACGGAAAAGTGCTTCTTGCATAGCTCTGACTAGTCCTTCCTCCCAAGTGTTTCCCGTTACAGAAAACCAGATGGTTTCCCATACCGGGGCTCCAAGCTTCCTTCGTAGATCAGTAGAAACGTCCCACCGAGGTGGTTCTCCGGAGTGGTTGTTGAGGGGTATTCCGAAGAACTCGGGATACGGGTGTCCTAGATATTCCACTAATTGCTTCAAATCCTTTTCGAACCATAGGTCGCCTCCGGGACCAAGCTGATAGGACTCCCATTGGTACTTCATCTGTGAGCAATTAGGATAAGTAAGTTAAAGAAGTAGTCAAGTGTGCAAAATTTTAGGTAGGCTTGTAAAGAAAGCAGAGTATGGATTTCTTATTTTTGCAAAGGATCTCAAGGATAAGAGTAAGAACAAGTTTTCACAATTATTCACTTCATTGGTTTTTGAAACTAAGTTTTTCAAACGTCCATTCTAACTAGGGTCTTCTAAGGTCAAACAATGGCTCTGATACCAACTTGTCAACACCCGGATTTTTAAGTCCAGATGCCTGTTATGCCATACATCGCAATCCCAGGAATATTGTTGTTGCGAGACATAACAGCTTGAATATCATAAGTCATCATTCATTACATATCATAGTCGTCTTACAAATAGATCACATGATCCAATATTACAATAATAGTTGAACTATTGTTTCAACACACATCACAAATACATAGCGGAAGCGTAGTAGTAGTAGTGGACTATCTAATCCACAGGCCAACGCTTGACGTCAGGAGTAGTCCTAGTTGTCGTAGACGTCCCGCCGTCCATCATCTTCATACTCGCTCCTCTTCATAGTCTCGGCCATTTGAATAGCCAGGGACAAAGCCGTGAGTACTTTAAAGTACTCGCAAACTAACACTAAAGTAAGTGCTAGACATTCTAGTATGGTTTGCTAAGCTCTAGTTTATTTGCGTAAAGCTAGTTTTAGTTCACAAAGTTTGAGAAAAAGCTTATTCAAGTGCTAACTAACTCAAGTGGGAACATTAGTGTCATTCCCACCATTCAAGTGGTGATTTCAATTCAATTCACCACAAGTCATTTCACCATCACCTTTCAACATTATTTTCAAAAATATGACATCGGAAACTGTATGGCCTTTCCAACCGTCCGTAACCGTGGACGCGGCTATTCGAATAGGTTTACACTCTGCAGAGGTTGCACACTTGTGCCACAACATTTGATTTCATCCGTCGGGATTTCCCCGAATCATCGTAACACAAGTACGCGGATCATCAACCATAACCTTTCACTTACATATCCTAGTATGAGCACCTCTCCCCATGAGCTTGGCCTCCCAGTGAAGACCAACTGTCAACCTGGGAACTGCACAGGGCTTGGGCCGGACATTCACCTCATTTCACGTCATTTCTTTTGTTGTGGAGGCAGCTTTCGGCATAACCCCGATGACGCTTGTTTAGAGGGAACCCATACTAAGACACATAAACTTCCAGTTACGCCCTACCCATAATCGGGTATTGTGGGGGTACTTGATAATTGGAAAGGTATCGCATTCAAACCAACATCATTGTTTTTCAAAAATCACCATCTTCTCTTGTTCATATTCACCTTCAAAAATCATTCAATGGAATGCATCATCATTCCAAGGTTTAAAATTCATTTCAAATTCACATTGTTCCCATCTAGAGTAGTCAAGTTTTAATTCGTTAGCACTAGCTCTAATCCATGAGGGGTGCTATCTTGCTTTGCTTGTTAGAACTACTTCACTACTCTAGTAACCAACTTGTACTTTGACCAAAGTTAACTATAAAAGTAACTTATTGAGAAAACAAGTAAAAGCTTGTAAAGTAAAAAATTGGGATAGGCTTATGTAAGAAAAGGTAAGAGTCATGGTGCCTTGCCCCAAGGGGCTTTGCACTTTGCAAGAATATTAGCTTGCCTTGGTGGTTGAGGTGATCAAAGTGGTCTTCTTCTCCTTGAAAGTAGACTTCCTCCCCTCTTGATACTCCTCGGTACTAGCGTCTAAAATACGAATACGAGGATACAATCACCAAACAATTCATGGGCTATTCTAAACATCACATGTATTCACACAAACTAATCTATTCACACCATTAAAACAATTAGGGTGTATTGGTTGTGCTGTTTGAGGAAAAATAATTTCCTCTCATTACATATGTAAAAGATAGTTTCCATATAGTTCTTGAGGAATAATTTCCTCTCATTGAATCTTCTTAAGATTTAACTTTTCAAACAATCATACATGAAATCATGTTGACCTAAGTCAACCATTCATCATCATCATTTGAGAAAATGATTTAAATGAGGTAGAATACCTCATACTATTTAACAATGCCTATTATGATTTAAAATCACCAAGCATTTCATTTGAAAGTATTTAACCAGGGGTCAATACTTCATATGAAAGTATTGGTGACAAGATTTAAATGAAGTGAAGCACTTCATATAATTTGCATAATAGTTTTGGATAATATCAACTAAATAAACTAGCCATACTGTCCATTAATTAAACTAGGGCATGATCATGCAAAGTGACCACACCATTTTCTTGCATAAACAATTAGTGTAAGTCAAATGTGAGCTATTGGAGTTGGAATTAACTAAATATCTATTTTGGTTGATTTTTAATAATTATTCAAAGGCAGAAAAGTCACTGTATTGTTTATTTTACTACATTAATTCTACAACAGATATGGGTTTTAATCCAATTGCATTGTGTAGAGAAAACTCTAAGCTTTCCAAACATATAAAATTTGTAAAATTTGGTCAAGTAGATTCGGAGTTATTCAATTTTAAACACAGACATCGGCTTGCAATTTATCTAAAAAGAATTAAACGAAAATTTGAATCAAACGGGGGCGGGAAACGAAGTGGGCCGGCCCAGCTGCTGCCCGGGCCGTTCGTGCATGGCGCATGCACGTCGCCTGCGCGCAGGGCGCGCAGATCGTCGGATGACGATCTGACGGTGCTGGGCCGTCGTCTTCCTCGCGATTCTGCAACCTTGCGGGGCCGTAACTTTCGCCTCGGAGCTCGGATTGCGGCGGGGTTGGTGGCGTTGGAAAGCTCTTTCCAAGGGCTTCAAAGTGGTATAGGTGTTGGAGGCTAGGGTGACGAAAGTTTGGGCGGTTTTGAGGGTTGCCGCCGGTGCACTCCGGCGAGGTTTTGGGGCCGTGGAGAGGCAAGGAGGGAGGAGGAGAGGCTCGAGGAGGGAGAGGAGGATGTTTCTATGTGTGGTGGTGCTGTCCAAGGCGAGAGGAGGGGTTTATATAGCGTGCAGGGGCGGGAACGCGACGGGGCGGCCATGGCGGCATGTGGCGAGGTCGACATGGTTCGGCGCGTCCGTCGGCACGGGAGCGTGTCCGGCGGGATGCTCGCCGTCTCGTGGTGCTCGCTGGTGAAGGGAGAGGGCGAGAGGGGCCCCGGGTCGACGGCGCCTGGTCGACGCACGGTCGTGTCCAATGCATGTCGGGGCACGACCCGTTCCCGGCGGTGGCGGGTCTCTCTCCGACCGGGGCTAGGCTAGGCAGGCTCGGTAGGGTGTGAGGGAGTAGGGGGACATGGTAGGCCAGGCTAGATAGGTGGGGAGAGAGGGAGAGAGGGGTGCCATGTGTGGCATGGCCGGCATGGCCATGCACATGCACATGCATCTCTAGGGTCTCCCTTAGGGTTGCTGTGCTGCTGTGAGGAGGAGAGGGGACCAGGGGACAGGGTAGAGTGGTTTAGGGCCTTAGGGTTGGGTGTAGGACACTATTTCAAATAGTGTGGGTTGTCCCCTATTTATGTTCCATCAAATTTTGCCCAAATTTGGTTGAGTTCATATGGCTGCAAAATTTTAAAATGGTGTGTTTGGTTAAGTTGTAATTGACCAGAGACAACTATGTGTGGTGGTGGAATTTTAAAAATCAAAGAATTGCAAAATTTGACCAAGTGAGATTGTTGCATATGTTAAAAAGTTCCAACTTTGCATGAGCATAGTTTTTGATCCAAGATGAATTTGGCATGGTTGTCTTTACAAAAGTTGTTCATCTTGATGTCCTCTTGGATGACATGCAAAGAGTTGAGAAAGTTTAGTTTGAAAATATTGAATTGCAAGGGCTCAAAGTAGTGATCATACTATAATTGGCAGCCTTTGACCAATATCATATGTGAGCCAAATTTGAATTTTAAATTCATTTGAATTGTGTTTCTTTGATTCCAAAAGTTGTAATAAGTGTTTAGTATCATTATTCAACTCTTGGTGAAGGCCAAATTGGTCTAGGTCAAATATTTGGAAAAATGGCATAAACCATATGTGAGGGTTTTGTGAATTTCTAACTATTTATTCTTTTATTTTTCTTGGCCTCACTTTGACAAGGGTGAGGTTTATTTGATGTTAGATTGTGTGGGGACAAAGTTTCAAACCATTTTGAGGCAATGGGGGTGTCTAGGTCAAGACTTGCAAAATTGGCTAAATGTGTATGTGAGTGAAAATGGAATTTTCTCACTATTTGATTTCTCTCCATTTGATTTGACTTTTATTAACTCTAATGTGATTCTTATTAGTTTAGAAACATTTTAAAACCATTGAAACTATTTCAAATGGTCTTGTTCAAAGATTTGCAAAAATGGCCATAACACATAAGAGGTGATGTGTCAAATTTCATTAAACTTGTAAATTGTTCCCATTGCTTTACTTGGGCATGGGTTAGGGTCAATTTAGTGTTATATTAGGTTGAGAGATGGTTTCACATCATTTGGGTAAGGTTTAAAGTCATAGGGCAAGAATTGAGTATTATGGCTATGTGCCACATATGCCTCTATGCATATGTTGCATTTGATTTTTAGTTTGACTAGGCTTGACCCAATTGATGTTGTTGAGTGTTGAAATGGTATATAGGAGTGATCCAAACATTCACTACAAGTCTTAGGGTCAAGATCCTCAATTTCACAAATTTGATATTTTGCTCTCATATGCCTCTATGGCATTATTACTTTCTTTTAAAATCTTTTGTTTCATTTTGGATTGGGTTGGAGAAGTACTAGATAAGGTTTATGAAGGTTTTCCAATCCTCTAAATAAAGTAGAAAGGCCTAGGGTAAAGTTTTACAAAGATAGCCATAGGCACATATGCCTCTTTCTTATTTACATTCTTTTTATTTTATTTTTCAAGATTGGTGACAAGAGGGATGAGGTTTAGGGTTTCGTAAGTTTTGCAATGGTTCACCACTATTTAGCAAAGTGAGAAAAGGTAGGGTTCAAAATTGATATATTAAGGCTATAGGCCCACATATGTATTTTTCTTCTAGTTTGGTTTCTCAAAATAGATCCAAAAGATTTTGAGAAGGTTAGGGTTTAGGTTTTTTTTCTTATTTGATTTCTTTCTATTTTAATTTTATTTGGTTTGTGATCTTCACTTGATCACTTTAGGGTTTTAGGGTTTAAGATTACTCCAAAACTAATTAAACAAGCAATCATGACAATAGCACAAGAAAAAGGTATGAGCACTATACATAGCACCCTATGTAAGAAAAGTTTTTGTTGGTTCACATTTTTGGAAAAAGGAAATTCATTTTCTCTTTGTTTTGAAATTTGGGGTGTTACAAGCCACAGGGCCACCAGACAGTAGGGCGGCGCGGCCCAAGGGGGGCGCGCCCCCCTATTGTGTGGCGCCCCCGTCAGCCTTCCGACTCCGCCTCTTCGCCTATTTAAAGGTCCCTGACCTAAATCTTCGATACGGAAAAGCCACGGTACGAGAAAAGTTCCAAAGCCGCCGCCATCGCGAAGCCAAGATCTGGGGGACAGAAGTCTCTGTTCCGGCACGCCGCCGGGACGGGGAAGTGCCCCCGGAAGGCATCTCCATCGACACCACCGCAATCTCCATCACCGCTGCTGTCTCCCATGAGGAGGGAGTAGTTCTCCATCGAGGCTAAGGGTTGTACCGGTAGCTATGTGGTTAATCTCTCTCCTATGTACTTCAATACAATGATCTCATGAGCTGCCTTACATGATTGAGATTCATATGAGCTTTGTATCACTATTCATCTATGTGCTACTCTAGTGATGTTATTAAAGTAGTCTATTCCTCCTCCATGATGTAATGGTGACAAGTGTGTGCATCATGTAGTACTTGGCGTAGTTTATGATTGTGATCTCTTGTAGATTATGAAGTTAACTATTACTATGATAGTATTGATGTGATCTATTCCTCCTTTCATAGTCTGTCGGTGACAGATGTGCATGCTATGTTAGTACTCGGTGTAATTGCGTTGGTCTATCATGCACTCTAAGGTTATTTAAATATGAACATCGAATGTTGTGGAGCTTGTTAACTCCGGCATTGAGGTGCTCTTGTAGCCCTACACAATTAATGGTGTTTGTCATCCAACAAGAGAGTGTAGAGTGGTTTTATTATGTGATCAATGTTGAGAGTGTCCGCTAGTGAAAGTATGATCCCTAGACCTTGTTTCCAAATACTGCAATCATCGCTTATTTACTGTTTTACTGCATCTTTACTTCCTGCAATATTACTACCATCAACTGCACGCCAGCAAGCTATTTTCTGGCGCCGTTACTACTGCTCATATTCATCCATACCACTTGTATTTCACTATCTCTTCGCCGAACTAGTGCACCTATACATCTGACAAGTGTATTAGGTGTGTTGGGGACACAAGAGACTTCTTGTATCGTGATTGCAGGGTTGCTTGAGAGGGATATCTTTGACCTCTTCCTCCCTGAGTTCGATAAACCTTGGGTGATCCACTTAAGGGAAAACTTGCTGCTGTTCTACAAACCTCTTCTCTTGGAGGCCCAACACTGTCTACAGGAAAAGGAGTGTGCGTAGACATCAGTGCACTAGTTTCCATTAGCACTAATAAGCTTGAATTTTGACAAGTTCTTGACGAAACTTGTTTCGCGATTGTTGGCCTATATCATGCATATATGAACATTTTTGGGATTCAAAATTTATAGATGGCCAACACTTGCAAAAGGGCGTGGGTCCTCTAATTAATGTGTACTAGTTAGTTTCCATTAGCACCGATAAACTTGAAATTTGACAACTTCTCGAAAAAACTTCCTTGACAATATAATATGGCCTACCATATGTGTATAAACATTCTTGTGATTCAATCTATAGATGGTGGCAAACACGCTTGCACAAAAGGGTCCTCTAATGTGTACAATACTAGTTTCGATTAGCATCGATAAAGTTGTATTTAATTTTGAAAGTTCTCAAAAAAAACTTGTTTCGCGAGATATGGTTGTGGATAAGGTCAGCGCGGGAATGGGAGAACATGCTGATTGCGGACCCACATGTATGAACTGTCCTAAAATTTGAGAATCAGCCTAGCTAGATTGGCTTGCAAGCGAAATTTGAACAACCGAAATATTTCCCACCTCCACACATACCCGCCACCGCTTATATATGTTTTCAGATGCACCATGAAATGTCCCTTCTACCCGTCAGTCTTCTTAACTATAACACATAAACACGACGAGAGGGCGGAGGGTATTTAAGAAACTGTGACCCAATTAAAAGGCTCGCATAACCAGCACTCCAAACCCGCACCGAGCCATGCGACACATCTATTTTTCCCACCAACTCCAAACCCACACCCGGCCAGCAGCCGGGCGATACCTGCAGTTTTCCCTAATTCGACGAACCCTAGATTGACCTTTGGCCACATCCAGCAGAGCCCTCCCTCCCGCTACTTCACCATCATGTTTGACAGACACATCGTCGCCGTGCTTTGGCCACCTCGGCAGCGGTATCAATGGCAGTAAGTAAATGGAAACCATAAGTTACTCCGTAAGATAAACTGTTTAGATAATAAGCACGGTTAGATAGTTTCCTAGTGTAGAGCCCCTGCATTTCTGCAATACATTGAGATGCACTTTTATTTGTGCCTAGATCCAGTATATCGAATACTAGTTTTAGTTTGATCTGGGGAGTGATCGGTGGAACCGGCTCCTCTGACGGTGAGAAGCAAAGTCACAGAAAACTAAGAATAGTCCCGACACAATATCTTGTCCATGTTATGCATTTCATTCTTGGCACAAGAGAGTGTTGAAGAGACGTTTCCTATTAAATGTGTCTATTGGTTTCTATCTTACTTACACATTCCCTGCTAGTCCAGTGAATATGTCTCCTCTCATTGTCGTCATCCCCGCTGAAAATTTGAAAACACTCATAGGATATGTCATGATTGCTTGCATAATAGATTTAATGAAAACTTCAGCTGAAAACATCGGTATCTTCTATGCATATCATAGTCATGTACATTCTGTTATGTGCAGCCTATTATTGATGGCTCTTCCTCTTTGATGATTGATACGTCTCCGACGTATCGATAATTTCTTATGTTCCATGCCACATTATTGATGATATCTACATGTTTTATGCATACTTTATGTCATTATTATGCGTTTTCCGGAACTAACCTATTGACGAGATGCCGAAGTGCCAGTTCCTGTTTTCTGCTGTTTTTGGTTTCATAAATCCTAGTAAGGAAATATTCTCGGAATAGGACGAAATCAACGCCCAGGTTCCTATTTTTGCACGAAGCTTCCAGAAGACCGGAGGGGAGACGAAGTGGGGCCACGGGGTGCCGACACAGTAAGGCGGCGCGGCCAAGGGGGGGCCCGCGCCGCCCTAGTGTGTGGCCCCCCCTGTCAGGCTTCCGACTCCGCCCTTCCGCCTACTTAAAGCCTCCGTCGCGAAAACCCTACCACGTTCGACGAAACCAGAGAAAACCTTCCAGAGCCGCCGCCATCGCGAAGCCAAGATCTGGGGGACAGGAGTCTCTGTTCCGGCACGCCGCCGGGACGGGGCCCGGAAGGCTCCTCCATCGACACCACCGCCATCTTCATCAACGCTGCTGTCTCCCATGAGGAGGGAGTAGTTCTCCATCGAGGCTAAGGGCTGTACCGGTAGCTATGTGGTTCATCTCTCTCCTATGTACTTCAATACAATAATCTCATGAGCTGCCTTACATGATTGAGATTCATATGATGATGCTTGTAATCTAGATGTCATTATGCTAGTCAAGTGGGTTTTACTTATGTGATCTCCGGAGACTCCTTGTCCCACGTGTGTAAAGGTGACAGTGTGTGCACCGTGTGGGTCTCTTAGGCTATACTTCACAGAATACTTATTCACTATTATGAATGGCATAGTGAAGTGCTTATTTATATCCCTTTATGATTGCAATGTGTTTTGTATCACAATTTATCTGTGTGCTACTCTAGTGATGTTATTAAAGTAGTTTATTCCTCCCGCACGGTGTAATGGTGACGAGTGTGTGCATCGTGTAGTACTTGGCGTAGGCTATGATTGTGATCTCTTGTAGATTATGAAGTTAACTATTGCTATGATGGTATTGATGTGATCTATGCCTCCTTTCGTAGTGTGAAGGTGACAGTGTGCATGCTATGTTAGTACTTGGTTTGGTTATGTTGATATGTCATGCACTCTAAGGTTATTTAAACATGAACATCGAATATTGTGGAGCTTGTTAACTCCGGCATTGAGGGTTCGTGTAATCCTACACGCTTAGTGGTGTTCATCATCCAACAAGAGGGTGTAGAGTCTAGCATCTATCTATTTATTCTCGTTATGTGATCAAAGTTGAGAGTGTCCACTAGTGAAAGTATGATCCCTAGGCCTTGTTCCTAAATATCGCTATCGCTGCTTGTTTACTCGTTGTACTCGCATCCGTACTTCTCGCAATATTACCACCATCAACCACACGCCAGACAAGCACTTTTCCGGCGCCGTTACTACTGCTTATATTTATTCATACCACCTGTATTTCACTATCTCTTCGCCGAACTAGTGCACCTATTAGGTGTGTTGGGGACACAAGAGACTTCTTGCTTTGTGGTTGCAGGGTTGCTTGAGAGGGATATCTTTGACCTCTTCCTCCCTGAGTTCGATAAACCTTGGGTGATCCACTTAAGGGAAACTTGCTCGCTGTTCTACAAACCTCTCGCTCTTGGAGGCCCAACACTGTCTACAAGAATAGAAGCACCCGTAGACATCAAGCACTTTTCCGGCGCCGTTGCCGGGAGGAAAGGTAAAAGGCACTCATACTCCGGTCCTAGGTAAAAGTACTTTTCTCGTTGCCGTTGTGTGTGTGCTCGAAGCTATTTCCTTTAGATCCTGCAATTGCATCTTTTTGTTTCTTGTTTACACTAGTTTGGCATAATGGACAACAATGAGCTTCTTATTCTATTTCCTGATTTAAGACATGGATGGTTTGATGCGAAAATTAAAAAACCCATGGAACATATTAGTATGAACACTTTGAACACCATTGTTGCTAATGATATGGAAAATTCTAAGCTTGGGGAAGCTTGTTTTGATGAGCATTATCTTTTTAGTCCACCAAGCATTGAGGAAGAAATTTACTTTGATGATACTTTGCCTCCTATTTATGATGATTATAATGATAGTAGTCTTTTAGTACCACCTGTTATGGAGGATAAATTTGATTATGATTACACTATGCCTCCTACACTTGATGAGAATAATAATGATAGCTACTTTGTTGAATTTGCTCCCACTACAACTAGTAAAATTGATTATGCTTATGTGGAGAGTAATAATTTTATGCGTGAGACTCATGATAAGAATGCTTTATGTGATAGTTATATTGTTGAGTTTGCTCATGATGCTACTGGATATTATTATGAGAGAGGAAAATATGGTTGTAGAAATTTTCATGTTACTAAAACACCTCTCTTTTTGCTGAAAATCTTGAAGTTACACTTGTTTTATCTTTCTATGCTTGTTGCATCATGCTTCATGAATTTGTTTATTTACAAGATTCCTTTTCATAGGAAGCATGTTAGGCTTAAATGTGTTTTGAATTTGCCTCTTGATGCTCTCTTTTGCTTCAAATACTATCTCTTGCGAGTGCATCATTAAAACTGCTGAGCCCATCTTAATGGCTATAAAGAAAGAACTTCTTGGGAGATAACCCATGTGTTTATTTTACTACAGTAATTTTGTTTTTTATTTTGAGTCTTGGAAGTTGTTACTACTGTAGCAACCTCTCCTTATATTATTTTATTGCATTGTTGTGCCAAGTAAAGTCTTTGATAGAAAGGTTGATACTAGATTTGGATTACTGCGCAGAAACAGATTTCTTGCTGTCACGAATCTGGGCCTAATTCTCCGTAGGTAACTCAGAAAATTATGCCAATTTACGTGAGTGATCCTCGGATATGTATGCAACTTTCATTCAATTTGGGAATTTTCATCCGAGCAAGTCTGGTGCCATTTTAAAATTCGTCTTTACGGACTCGTTCGTTTTGATAGATTCTGCCTTTTATTTCGCATCGCTTCTTTCGCCGTGTTGGGTGGATTTCTTCGTTCCATTACCTTCCAAGTAGCTTTGTGCAATGTCCGAAGTGTTAAGAATGATTGTGTCACCTCTGAACATGTGAGTTTTTGATTATGCACTAACCCTCTAATGAGTTTGTTTCGAGTTTGGTGTGGAGGAAGTTTTCAAGGGTCAAGAGAGGAGGATGATATACTATGATCAAGAAGAGTGAAGAGTCTAAGCTTGGAGATGCCCCCGTGGTTCATCCCTGCATATTTTAAGAATACTCAAGCATCTAAGCTTGGGGATGCCCAAGGCATCCCCTTCTTCATCGACAACATTATCAGGTTCCTCCCCTGAAACTATATTTTTATTCGGTCACATCTTATGTACTTTACTTGGAGCGTCTGTTTGTTTTTGTTTTTGTTTTTGTTTGAATAAATGCTTGTGTGGGAGAGAGACACGCTCCGCTGGTTCATATGAACACATGTGTTCTTAGCTTTTAATGTTCATGGCGAAGGTTGAAACTGCTTTGTTAATTGTTATATGGTTGGAAACGGGAAATGCTACATGTGGTAATTGGTATAATGTCTTGAATAATTTGATACTTGGCAATTGTCGTGCTCATGTTTAAGCTCTTGCATCATATACTTTGCACCCATTAATGAAGAAATACATAGAGCTTGCTAAAATTTGGTTTGCATAATTGGTCTCTCTAAGGTCTAGATAATTTCTAGTATTGAGTTTTGAACAACAAGGAAGACGGTGTAGAGTCTTATAATGTTTACAATATGTCTTTTATGTGAGTTTTGCTGCACCAGTTCATCCTTGTGTTTGTTTCAAATAACCTTGCTAGCTTAAACCTTGTATCGAGAGGGAATACTTCTCATGCATCCAAAATCCTTGAGCCAACCACTATGCCATTTGTGTCCACCATACCTACCTACTACATGGTATTTCTCCGCCATTCCAAAGTAAATTGCTTGAGTGCTACCTTTAAATAATTCAAAATTTATCACCTCTGATTTGTGTCAATGTTTTATAGCTCATGAGGAAGTATGTGGTGTTTATCTTTCATTCTTGTTGGGCAACTTTCACCAATGGACTAGTGGCTTCATCCGCTTATCCAATAATTTTGCAAAAAGAGCCGGCAATGGGATTCCCAGTCCCAAATTAATTAACCTAAATAGACACTCCTCCATGGTATGTGATTGTTGGACGGCACCCGAAGGATTCGGTTAGCCATGGCTTGAGAAAGCAAAGGTGGGGAGGAGTGTCATCATAATAAAACTAAAATAAAAAGGCACTCCTTCATGGTATGAGATTGTTGGTAGGCACTCGAGGATTCGGTTAGCCATGGTTTGTGAAAGAAAGGTTGGAAGGAGTGCCACACAAAAATAAAAATAATTCATGGGAGCCGCTCTTTGAAGGTTTGTCTGGCAAAGGGGTTAGAGTGCCCACTACCATTCGTTGACAACAACAAACACCTCTCAAAATTTTACTTTTATGCTCTCTATATGTTTTCAAAACCAAAGCTCTAGCACAAATATAGCAATCAATGCTTCCCTCTGCGAAAGGCCTTTCTTTTACTTTTATGTTGATTCAGTTCACCTATCTCTCTCCACCTCAAGAAGCAAACACTTGTGTGAACTGTGCATTGATTCCTACATACTTGCATATTGCACTTGTTATATTACTCTATGTTGACAATTATCCATGAGATATACATGTTATAAGTTGAAAGCAACCGCTGAAACTTAATCTTCTTTTGTGTTGCTTCAATACCTTTACTTTGATTTATTGCTTTATGAGTTAACTCTTATGCAAGACTTATTGATGCTTGTCTTGAAGTACTATTCATGAAAAGTCTTTGCTTTATGATTTAGTTGTTTACTCATGTCATTACCATTGTTTTGATCGCTGCATTCATTACATATGTTTACAATAGTATGATCAAGGTTATGATGGCATGTCACTCCGTAAATTATCTTTGTTATCGTTTACTCGCTCGGGACGAGCGAGAACAAAGCTTGGGGATGCCGATACGTCTCCGACGTATCGATAATTTCTTATGTTCCATGCCACATTATTGATGATATCTACATGTTTTATGCATACTTTATGTCATTATTATGCGTTTTCCGGAACTAACCTATTGACGAGATGCCGAAGTGCAAGCTCCTGTTTTCTGCTGTTTTTGGTTTCAGAAATCCTAGTAAGGAAATATTCTCGGAATTGGACGAAATCAACGCCCAGGTTCCTATTTTTGCACGAAGCTTCCAGAAGACCGGAGGGGAGACGAAGTGGGGCCACGGGGCACCGACACAATAAGGCGGCGCGGCCAAGGGGGCCCGCGCCGCCCTAGTGTGTGGCCCCCCGTCGGGCCTCCGACTCCGCCATTCCGCCTACTTAAAGCCTCCGTCGCGAAAACCCTACCACGTTCGACGAAACCGGAGAAAACCTTCCGCGAGCCGCCGCCATCGCGAGCCAAGATCCGGGGGACAGGAGTCTCTCGTTCCGGCACGCCGCCGGACGGGGAAGTGCCCTCGGAAGGCTCCTCCATCGACACCACCGCCATCTTCATCAACGCTGCTGTCTCCCATGAGGAGGGAGTAGTTCTCCATCGAGGCTAAGGGCTGTACCGGTAGCTATGTGGTTCATCTCTCTCCTATGTACTTCAATACAATAATCTCATGAGCTGCCTTACATGATTGAGATTCATATGATGATGCTTGTAATCTAGATGTCATTATGCTAGTCAAGTGGGTTTTACTTATGTGATCTCCGGAGACTCCTTGTCCCACGTGTGTAAAGGTGACGAGTGTGTGCACCGTGTGGGTCTCTTAGGCTATATTTCACGAATACTTATTCACTATTATGAATGGCATAGTGAAGTGCTTATTTATATCCCTTTATGATTGCAATGTGTTTTGTATCACAATTTATCTGTGTGCTACTCTAGTGATGTTATTAAAGTAGTTTATTCCTCCCGCATGGTGTAATGGTGACAGTGGTGTGCATCGTGTAGTACTTGGCGTAGGCTATGATTGTGATCTCTTGTAGATTATGAAGTTAACTATTGCTATGATGGTATTGATGTGATCTATGCCTCCTTTCGTAGTGTGAAGGTGACAGTGTGCATGCTATGTTAGTACTTGGTTTGGTTATGTTGATCTATCATGCACTCTAAGGTTATTTAAACATGAACATCGAATATTGTGGAGCTTGTTAACTCCGGCATTGAGGGTTCGTGTAATCCTACACAGCTTAGTGGTGTTCATCATCCAACAAGAGGGTGTAGAGTCTAGCATCTATCTATTTATTCTCGTTATGTGATCAAAGTTGAGAGTGTCCACTAGTGAAAGTATGATCCCTAGGCCTTGTTCCTAAATATCGCTATCGCTGCTTGTTTCATCGTTGTACTCGCATCCGTACTTCCTGCAATATTACCACCATCAACCACACGCCAACAAGCACTTTTCTGGCGCCGTTACTACTGCTTATATTTATTCATACCACCTGTATTTCACTATCTCTTCGCAGAACTAGTGCACCTATTAGGTGTGTTGGGGACACAAGAGACTTCTTGCTTTGTGGTTGCAGGGTTGCTTGAGAGGGATATCTTTGACCTCTTCCTCCCTGAGTTCGATAAACCTTGGGTGATCCACTTAAGGAAACTTGCTGCTGTTCTACAAACCTCTGCTCTTGGAGGCCCAACACTGTCTACAAGAATAGAAGCACCCGTAGACATCAATGATCTATGTAAATCTTGTAATGTGATTGTTAAGGTTAATATATCTTCATGTTAAAAAAGAAAGGAAGGTGCATCTATCAACCGTGTGTTTGCATTCCCTACATCAGCTTTGGGCCGCGGTCTATCTCATAGGCCCATCCCCACTTATTCGAAGACAATTATTTTAGGACGGAGATAGTAATAGTATATGCCATAGACTTTTTGATGGGGTTCGTAGCATAGAAAACAAAAAAAATCTACCGCAAGAAAGAATACCACCAAGATCTTATCTACCAGATCTGAGCAACGAGATAGCTAAGAGACGTACCCTCGAAGATCCAAAGTGTTAACGAGATAAAATCTCATGGATGATGTAGTCGTACTCTTGCCGAACTCAAGTTCGAGATGTAGTCCTTCTAGTGCTGCAAGCGGGCAGCACCTCCGTACTCGGTCACACGTACGGTGTCGATGAAGACGTCCTCTCCCCGTTCCAGCGGGCAGAAGATGTAGTAGACCCTTCTCAGAATCCCGACAGCACGACAGCGTGGTGGTGGTGGTGGAGAAGATTTCCTGCAGGGCTTCGCCAAGCCAGTACAGGAGCAAGGACAGAGAGAGGACGGCGGCTAGGGTTTCTTTGTTCAAGCCACTTAGCACCATTGCCCCTCCCCTCTTTATATAGGAGAGGGAGCAGCCATGCGATGCCTTGGCCCTTACTTTTCCTCCTTGGGCCGGCCCACATAAGAGGGCAAACTTGACCCTCAAGTTTCGGGGAAGCTTACCCCTTAAGTCTTGGGAAACTTGTCCCGTAAGCTATGGGAAACTTGTCTCATAAGCTTGCTTGGGGTTGGGCTGGTTGGCATGGTGTGCCCAGCCCATTGAGGCTACGCAACACTTCTTTGGCCCATGTGGCCCCTTCCGAGGTGGTGGGCCCACCAGTGGCCCACTAGAACCTTCTAGAAGCTTCGGTCAAAATACCGACATTTTCCCGAACCTCGGAAGATGACTTCCCTTATATGAATCTTATTCTCCCGACCATTCCGGACCTCCTCGTGATGTCCTAGATCCCATCAGAGACTCCGAACAACATTCGGTCTCCATCTCATATTCCATATCTACTTAAACAACATCGAACCTTAAGTGTGTCACCCTACGGTTCGTGAACTATGCAGACATGATCGAGACTCCTCTCCGATCAATAACCAATAGTGGGACCTAGAGATCCATAATGGCTCCCACACATTCAGCGATGACTTAGTGATCGAATGAACCATTAACATACGATACCAATTCCCTCGCGCGATACTTTACTTATCCGAGGTTCGATCATCAGTATCTCTATACCTAGTTCAACCTCGTTACCGATAAGTACTCTTTACTCGTACCATGATATGTCATCTCTTCTGACCATGTCACATGCTTGCAAGCCAATTAGACGACATTCCACCGAGAGGGCCCGGAGTATATCTATCCGTCATCAGGAGGGACAAATCCCACTCTTGATCCATATGCCTCAACTTATACTTTCCGAATACTTAATCCCATCTTTATAACCACCCATTTACGCAGTGGCGTTTGATGTAATCAAAGTACCCATCCGGTGTAAGTGATTTACATGATCTCATGGTCGAAGGATTTGGTTACTATGTATTGAAAGCTTATAGCAAGACGAACTTAATGACTTGATCTTATGCTACGCTTATTATGGGTGTGTGTCCATTATATCATTCTCCCAATGACATAACCTTGTTATTAATAACATCCAATGTTCATGATCAGGAAACCATGATCATCTATTAATCAACAAGCATGTCTTACGTGGTTTGGGGCTTTCGGGTAAGATCCGATCTACCTACGAACAAGAACCACAACGGTGATACAAGTGTTGTCAAGTGCAGATTGTAAATTGGATCTCAACTATGATGGGAGAAACTACAACCCGCAAAGCCACTTATGCAATACAAGTTGCATGTCAAGCGTGGAGCAAGTATCATGAATGCGGTCATGTAAGATTAGTCCGGGCCGCTTCATCCCACCATCCCGCAAGATGCAAAGTACACGAAAAGCAAATTACAACAAAAGCATCAACGCCCACCAAAACCATTGTGTACTACTCGTGCAACGAATCTATGCATAGAGACGACTTTGATACCACTGATGGGGTTCGTAGCATAGAAAACAAAAAAAAATCTACCGCAAGAAAGAATACCACCAAGATCTTATCTACCATATCTGAGCAACGATATAGATAAATGACGTACCCTCGAAGATCCAAAGTGTTAACGAGATCAAATCTTGTGGATGATGTAGTTGTACTCTTGCCGAACTCAAGTTCGAGATGTAGTCCTTCTAGTGCTGCAAGCGGGCAGCACCTCCGTACTCGATCACACGTACGGTGTCGATGAAGACA